>NC_079526.1:11588879-11888879 GCF_003711565.1 Takifugu flavidus | reverse complement strand
ATTAAACCACCTCTATTGGGAAAAGGGAGGTTATTAATGGCAAAAGAGCTCCAAAAGTGCATTAATGTGAGTGAATCCTTCAGATAAGCTACAGTTTGACTATTTCTTAATGGCCTTGGTGGGGAGGAGGGCCAGCGTCCTCCACACCGACTCTCTACTCTGTTTTCTCTGTGTGCAGTAAACCCTCAACCATCTGGCATCCACTGAGATAAAACAAACAGGAGCGAGTGTCATGCAAATATTACTGCAGGCTCGCGTCTCACTCATCCTCAGCAGTATTTGAGAGCGGCGCCATTTGTGGTGGAGACAGAAACACAGTATGAAGATTCTCGACTGGTCACTGAGTTTAGCTTTTTTTTTCTTAAATTTTAAAAAGAAGGGAAAAAAAACCATGTTGACATGTAAGTGACCTGCCAACAGAATATCAGAAAACAAAAAACAAACAAAGGAACAGAATCGATTGGACCGGTCCTTCGGGTGCTTTGAAGTCAGCCATATTTTTAAAGATTGTTTTAGTGAGGTTTTTTTTTTTTTTTTTTAGGAACAAAATGGAAATTTAGGCAAATTCAGTCGGATGTCAGACATCCCAAAGGAGTGGTCGATGGAAACAAAGCCTTGGGCGACAATAAAAACTGCAATATGACAGCAGTGGAAGAGATCAGTGTGATTCGGAAAGCCAGAATCAACAAGAATGGTGGTGTTGAGAGCCAACTGTGACACAGAATTAGGGATTTTCATTGAGTTGTGTTATTTTAGACATAAGTGTATTTATTAGAACGCTGCAGGCACTTATCAGAAACTGATAAAGCAGCGTCACCTCGTCACCCAAGCCTCCGTTTGATCTTATGGGTAAAATAAAACTACAACTACACACTTTTTTGCCCATGATGTCGTGAAAATGCATGTTGACAGCCTGGTCCACTGATTGTTCGGCCTCGAAAGTAATAAATCCAAAACCTAGCCAACGACCAAGAGTGAATCAAGGTAGCAGGGGGAGGGGGGGGGTTGTGACAACACAAGATGAAGAACAGTATCGGGCTTCAGCAGAGTGAGGGTCTGTGGAGACCGAGCGAGGGTTCGGATGATGTCGCACGCTTACAGAACGCCACAAACCAAGACTGAATTTAAACACGCTGGAGGAGACCGCGTGCACCTGGACACAGTCGCCGTTTTCATGGTTAAGCAAAGGTTCTAGGTTCTAACGTTTAGTGACGAGCAGCTCCCAGTTGGCGCTCGATGCCCTTTCATCCAAACCCCACCTCGATCCGTCCCCTCGGTACATCGCTGTGGAGCAGCAGCCATAGTAAATGCATCACAAAAATATGAGGAAACACAAATTGTAGAATGGCTTCTGCTTCCTCCAAGCTTCCCCAAATTCAACATTTCACTTTTGAGTCAGCCGGATAAGCCTTAAATGCCACAATTAAATTCTTGCTCACAGTGGCAGCACAAAGATATGGGCCGTAAAGGAGCTGGAAAGTGGCGCACAGGTGACTCTCGTGTTTTCAAACGGGGGATAGACAAAGCTCAAGGTTAGTAGTCCGGCTGCTCGGCCAACTTCTTCCGCTAGTCCGAAAAGGAAGTTTTGAGGGAGTTTGCAGCTCGGCCGTGATCCATTTTCAACTTGATTAACTTTCCGCTGCGGCAGAATGAGGTTGTGTGCACGACTCCACTCGGGGACCTAACCTCAATCCAATTTAACATCCTGCAGACAACTGAGGTTTTTGGGCGCCCTTGTCGTGTGCCAGCCCACCCAGCGCCTGGTGCCGCACGGCTATTTATAACGTCAGTCAATGACCCATCTTTCATCTGAAGCGAGGTTGACACAGTTGGTTAAACTCAAGTTAGGCCACTAAATTGTTCAAGGTTACAGCAAATTAAATAGCTGAGAACAGGAGTAGATGGTTTAAATTGACCGTGTGGACGAAACAACAGAGTAATTGTGAGGTTAACGAGGATTACACTGTAATGTTTGCGTAACCCTATGGGGATATAATGGGATGCAAGTCCCATTTGCTCGACTACGTAATAACTTTGCAGCTTTGTCTAAACCCCATTTTGTGTACGTGAGCTAATTGGAGTGATTGTATTGGGCCTGTATCTTTGTGCTTCTAATCAATGCACAGTAACCTAAAGGAGAAAAGACAAATCTTAAGAGACACTGTTAATCACATTCAAACCATTGACAAGCAGAAGGGGACAGAAGAAAGAAAAATAGAAAGGGCTTACTTACAAAATACTTAAACTTCTACATATGGGAAAACACATACTAGGCCATTTAAGATACAGATATCAGTCATGTCTAAGTCAAGGTAAATAAAACTTATTGCTTAAGATCAAATGGGTTTAGTAACAGAAATGATTTGGTACCATTAAGGACTATGGTTGGTACTAGAACATCATGATAAGTCCAATGACAAACTATTCTGGTTTCTCCCAACAGAAGATGAAAGTGGGGGTCCGAAGGGGGTGTAATGATGCATGTGGCGCTGCCTCAATGTCATGTATGACGGAAAAACTGGCTGCAAATGTAACTCAGGGGAGGGTCTGACACCGACGGCGTGAGCAGCAGCTGTGGTTCCCGTCCAGACGGTCCACGCTAGTGTCACCCCCCCGTCACACTCAGGATTGGCTGCTTAATCGTCTGTGGGATCTAAAGATCTGCCACTTCTGCCCGGAAACAGGCTCAAAAGACCAGAGATGGGAAATTATGCATGGAAAACAGGTTGTAGATGCGCCTATTGTTGGAGAGATAACACTCACCTCCATCCTTTAGGTTGGAAGCAGGGGAAACGCTTCCCGTCAGCGCTCAACATGCACTCATTCTGTCCTGTGTGTTCTGATAAAGTAGCGTCCTTTCGCTAACCTGCTTTCTCTTCCCTTCAAGTTTCACTTTGTCCACCAGACATTTTGGTTTTTAATCGTTCTACGGTGGAGATGCAGTCAGAGGGACACGTGACCTTCAGATAAAGGTCAGACACCAAAGGTAAAGGTACGCTACGCTGCAAACATTCACACTAATTTCATCAGCAAGAACAAACGGAATAAATTAAGTCACTTAATAAGACAATATCCACTTTAATGTGTCTTCTCTGCGTTCAGAAATGTGGGTATTGTGATGAAGTTGTTGACTTCAGATCTTGTGGGGATTTTTTTCTGTCATTATCTCTACTCATTTTCCTCTTTGGGCCAGAATAGTTTGTCATGAGATTTTTAAATGGTAAGGTATGGAAGAGAGAGGGGAAACAAACGGGATCGGCTTTTACCTCGGGGCCTCTGCTTCTCCGCATCATAGATCATTACCACCTCTGTGACCTTGAATGGGACAAAGGGAAACGGTGGCTCCATTTAGAAAATCAAACAGGGTCTGTTCGCCATTGAATTCAATACTTTGTAGGGAACACGACAAGAAAAGGGTCTTTGATTGGCTAAGGAAGAATTTTAATAAAAGGCAAACTAATTCAAATCGGTGTGAATGACAATATGAGTTAATTACACAATACTCACCGCTCCGAATCTATTGAAATAGTCCCTGAGTTCAGGCTCGCCGCAGTTATGGGGGATTCCACCTACAAATATCTTCTTAGACTTATTGCTATCGGCTTTGCTGCCCTTCTGAAAGAAAACAGGGAGTGTATGGATTTCAATGTCTATTTGAGGATTGGCTCTGGGAAGGGAGCAGTTAGCCATCATCTACTCAGACAGTGCAGAAGAAATTAGGTTCTCCGCTTGCTCTGGGGTATATTTCTTAACATGTCATGTCAGTGCAAACACTAGTCCCCACAGATCGGAGAGCATGGATTTCTCCGACTCTCAACCACCGAGCGTTTCTCCCTCACTGCGCCTCCTCGCATCCGAGCTGTAATTGCTGGGGGTTCGTAATGACAATGACGGCTTTAATAATTAATTTTTCTGCTTTGTTAGTCAAACACGCACCAGCAGAGACACGACAGTCTGGCAAAGAGGTCTCAGCGGGAGGCCGAGAACCTTCATGTAATGTTCTCACACGTTCCTGTTCGCTGCCCGTTATGTTGTGAGATCTACATGCAAAAGGCGCATCTATACGACCACCATTAATCCTAATAATCCACTTAAAGTCTGCGTTGTCTCGCGTCCCTGAGGGGAGAGGATGAGCGGACCTCTTCCTCCTGCCGAAACACCAAATCTAGGTTGGGGAGTGAGGAATTCAGATTCTCTTACCCAGCCCTCCTTGGTTCGAGACTTTTCGGGCTGCATTCCTCTGGGAGTACATGGCTTCGGGTCAATCTGGCATCACAGAAACACAACAATGTTCAGCAAAAAGGCACCTTGAGAGGTGCTTCCCTGCATCTCATCAATTCCATTACATCATAGATTCAACTGCCATTTTTGCTCATTTAACTCCGAGCAGGTAAATCTTGTTGGACGAGCGGATGCGCGTCGATCCGATGGAAACCTGTGTTTGCTGTGGAAGAACGGCTCAGTGAAACAGAACAACTCAACATCTCCTTGAACAAGCTCCGAACACGCAGACCTGCAAAATAAGGGAAAGGGTTTCTCCACGCCGGCTGGAACAAAAGGCCGCCGATCGCTCCGTCGATTCAACTACTTTATCTCCTCCTTTGATTTAAAATACTCACATTTCTTCCGTCGAGATTGTGTGGCTTTGTCTCCAGCACCGTCCGCACACAATTGGGGTCTTTGAATTTGACAAAGCCAAAGCCTCTCGACTGATTCGTAGTTTTGTCCTTCATGATGACACAATCCACCACTTCCCCATACTGTGAGAAATAGTTCCTCAGCGTCTCTGAGCGATAAAGAAACAAAATAAGGGCCGGAATTATTTATCAAAGCGCACAAAACCGTGCAGAAAAAGGCAACGTGAGACAACTGCAAACGCAACGACCGATTCTTCTGCCTTACAAAAAGAAAAACACATTAAGACGCCAAGGGAAATAGACAACAGCGGCCTGGCCTCGCGCCACTCTGTGTTGGGTTTATGGTTATTTATTGATAAAAGGATAACGAGCGGCTTTAATTCCAGGAAACACCCACTGACGCCAGACGTACAGGTCTGGACTCATGAGGAGTTGCTGCATAGCACGACGGTAGCAGCTCTTCACGTCCCCTGAAGCCTCGAGGCATCGCCGGGGAGACACGTTAGACGCAGCGATGTTCACCGTTTTGAGGCAAAGCCGAACACTTGTTCAGTTACACAACATGCTGAGTTACACAACACGAGTCAGTAACCTGTTAAATACACACTAGAGCGTCTCTGGGCCGAGACAGCGGCAACGCGTCGGCCACAGGGTGAATCAGACACAGCGAACACCAGATACAGCTTTGTGATCAGCACACTTTAGCGTCCCAGCAGGTTTAACACAGTCACATTGCATGATAAAAGGAAAAAAACAGGCATTTTGTGTTAGTTTGTAAATATTCCAGATAGACATAATGTAAAATCTAATGCCCACATCGTGTTGTATTGGTATTTAAGGCTTACTTTTGATATTATCGACAATTCTTGGTATTTGTAGATGGAATGGAGCCGTGCTAAAGCAGAAATCTCTCTATGTTACACCAAAATAATACAACTACCCTTATTACTGATGCAAGTGTGCCGTTCAGCAAACTCCATCACCACTGAATGGCACAGAGAAGTCTTCAGTTAAAAAATAGCACATCCAAATAATCACAGTTTGTGATCCCAAAATATCTGCACAACTTTTAAACAAGACCAGCGTTAATCGCAAACGTGTTACACCCACATTAATAACAATTTTCGCTGGCAGACGCCTTGTAAAAGCTGTGTAAAATGGTGCACGAGTGCCAAACACAGGAGACCACACCGACAAATGATACAGTATTTACCTGATAAACACGGTTAGTGTTTATATTTAGCCTCCAACTAGATTATAGTGCCACAATAAATTCCCACTGTCAATAAAACCAGCTTGTGCATGAAGGAAGTGGCCTCACCTTGGGTAGTACTCCAGTCCAATCCACCCACAAAAAGTTTCCTGGAAGATTAGAAATATTAGCATCAGGTCAGAAATTCCTTGTTTACTTCAGGAAATGATAAACCATTGCAAATCCTGAGAGAACTTCACATGCACACGACGTAGTGAACACTTCCGTGCTCTCCCAAACAGCTGTTTGGGGAGATTGAAGCAAGCTTCGGCTAACTAAACACCAAAGTGCACATTTGCAACGCAACTTGCAGCGGTGCGGCCGCTGAACTGGGCGAAAATGTCTATTTTACGGAATGTGATGAACTTTTGCCTTGGTCGACGGCGTCTTTGGCTCCTGGAATCCCGCATTCGGTGCAGAAATAATGGTCTTTTTATGTACCTCTTGCCACGTAAGTTGCCCCGGGACGGAGCCATGGCGTGTAGCAATGCTAATACCGCTCTCAGCTGGCGAAAGTGACTCCAAAGGCTGCAGCAGCGGGTCCACAGCCGGCTTCAGCCGCACCGACGCCGGGACCGTGTCCAGGGGAGCGCAGGCGGAGCTGCCGCCGCAGACTCCGGCGCTCGCTGCAGCGGCACCAACTTAAAGCGGCGCTCATCCCGGAACACACCGTCCATGACGGAGGTTAAGCGTGTGTGCGGGACAGCTGTGGCAGAAGAGGGCGACTGGTCGCTGCAGACGAGGATGCTCCGATCGTCGGCAGTGCCCGCTAAATGTCCTCGCACTGACGAAGTCGAGAGACTTTCGCTTCGCTGGCGAGCGCTAGCTAGGCTAGCCCGGCTGCTCCGAGCTAACAGAAAACAGTGGTCAAATAAGTACTTATACTTTCACGTGTTCGCTCTACACAATATCTCCACTAAGACCTGGTCAATTATGGCGACAACCGGCTGACTTTGACGAATACTTTCACTTTTTCCATCTTTTCTCAAGCTAGCGATCTCGCCAAGTTACTATAGCTACCATAGCATGCTAGCTAACGCTAACTGTCAAATGACAGCTTGACAAGACGACGCGCTATCGATAAGTTCCGACCCGGGTGTTCTCCTCATGCGGCCGCAGCGGACGGGTTTGCTGGTGGAATCTTACCCGACTTCATCTCCGACTAAGTTGTTATTCATTTCCGAGGCTAAGGCGGGGGGCTGCAGGAGCTGTGACCGGCTTATTGCTTCAGCGCTGCCCCTCTCAGACTGAGAGAAGAGGAAGGTCACTCCGCTTTTTGGTTCAAACTGTTCTGCGCAATGACGACGCTGCGGGGGGCAGCGGCCTTAAAGGAACATTACACCCGATTCAGCGCATAATCCCACTCTTATTTTCATCCACACGTGGACTCTGAATACGACAAGTTCAGTGGGAGTTTCCACAACATATACCAATGCCACAAACCAGCTGCGTGAATGCATGTAAAGAAATTAAATGTGTCTCGAAATGCGTGTAAAACACATGCACGCACGCACTTACACAGCAGGATATTTCACCAAACAGCGGGGGTATCGTTTCATTTTGAGGAAGGTTTGTGTCTAAATTAGATAAATAAAGGTTTATGAATGCAAACTATAACGGGACATTAATGTATTGAAGACTTTGACCACAATCGACAGGTCAGAGATAAGTGACTTCCATATCCTGCCTAAACCACCTGGGACCTTTGCCTGTTTATAAAAACAGGCAGAAACACTTTGAAGCAGACAGAAAGTGGGTTTTGACACCTGCTGAGCTGATATTTGCAGCTATAATACGTGATGTTGTGTCTACGTCTTATATGAAAGTTGCAAGAGCAAAACTGGTCATTTTTTATCCCCACCGTTATTTAAAAATATAAAATCTTAGAATATCTTTTTGATAAAGACGCTCTTTATCTCCTTCTCACCTCCTCTTTAGACACCGCATCAGCAGACTTGAGAAACAAAATCTCACTGGATTTATTAAAAACACACAAAGGAACTCTGGACCGACTGATAAAGACAAGAAAGCGGGATGATCTGTTTAACCTAGAAGACATAATCTGCACTTTGACTCTATTTGCTGGGTTTTTCCCATGTGTATGAGTAGCAGGGTGGAAGAACATGACAGGACTAGATTAAAGAGAATAAAGGTTTGATTCTTGTGTCCAGAAAAATGCTGCAAATTATCCATCATCTAGCAAAAATGCTAACTAAAAATGTTGATTTTTAGGTTCCCATTTAGACCTTTCAACATTCTCCCTTTGGAGGACGATCGTGTGAATAGTTAGTGAACAACAATTCTAACGTTTATGTAAGGTTTACATAAGAGTTTGTATAAGACTTTACCAGTTTAACCAGCAGAAAGGTAAGAATCACACTGCAAATGAGCTCAGCTGAGCCTCACTCCTGTTGGCCCGAGCCGCTCTGAAATTCAAAATGAACACATAACAATGGGGAACATTTAACAGGTTTTAATCTTATCGAGAGGTTTCAGGTGGGCTTTTTGTCGCCTGTGCTGTTGGACAACAGTCGGACGATTGCAGCTGAAAGACTAGAGCCCGTTTCTTGCTTCCAATGTGCTCTGGTTGCTGCACAAATACGAGCTTCTGTGACAGTCGAGTATTGTTCAAAGGCGCGAGAGTGAAGAGCCTCATGTAAGAGTGGTAGGTGGATGAAAACCTACAAATTGATGAGGACCCTCACAGGGGAGCCGGTCCCACTCACCTAATGGGACTGAAGTGGGTGATGGGTAACTAGGGCAGAAGGGCTGTGAAGATAATCGGATGATACATTTTTTATGCTGTTCTGTCACATTGTGCAGTCCTACTGCACAAAAGGCCAAATGACACTGAAAAACAGGACAATTGTTTCAGTTAGAGCACACCAAAAACGACACACATTTGCATGTTGCAGGCACACACACAAAAATCGTGCATATTTGTTACAATTGTATTACATTACTTAATTACTCGTGAACCGGGAGAAGGTGCAAAATGCATTTGAGGGCGCACTGAAGATCTGAAAGTTGTGCAACAGAAGAACACGTATATGTTTAATCACTCGAGTGCAATGGTTAACTTCAGCTGTCCAAACCAGCAATCAGAGAGGAGAAAATAACAGGAGCGTCCACTCCGCTTCTTTTTCTGGATACCATTAAACACAACCGACCCAATTGCTTTATGGTAAATTAATGTGGCAACACTGTTTAAAACGCGCATATGAGCATACGTGAACATACAAAGCAGTGCGGGAGAAGTGTCAGAGAGCCGCCCTGGACATGTGCTCTGAGCATTTCAGCAGTTATTTAAGCTGCGTTGCAATTCTGCTACAGTAACTCCGGCCTTCAGATGCTACAGTGTTGACAAATTACATCTCTGACACAAGACTTCAGATCAAATGTTTGCTTTTTGTCCTTTGTCCAGACTGCAATGGCTTATACCAACATACCAACGTTATGCCGCATACAGCATCCACGCAAAGAATTATTGTTTTGTCATATTGTGCCATGATTATTATCACGTATATTACGTATGCGAAAATCTAACTGTTCATTTAATCTGTAGGGGAGAAACAACTCAATTGGATCCTGTTTTCAACCGAGTGAACCATCTTCCATCATTACGATCTTGGGCATCGGACTTCCTTGTCAGGGAATGTTTATTGACCCGTAATGGGGCTCGTGCTCGGTCAGCATTCTGCTCCCAATATAAAGCCCCGCGTGACACTTTTCACCCTCTTCTGTGTGGAGACTCAAACCGTCCACCCTAAACAGACCACAACAAAACACAACCATAAAATGGAATCCGCTGCTCAGCCCATCTTCTCAAAGGGAGAAGACTGCAAGACCTCTTGGCATGATGCGAAAGCCGGCTACAATGAGACCGACACCCACCTGGAGATCATGGGGAAGCCTGTGATGGAGCGCTGGGAGACCCCCTACATGCACTCACTGTCGACGGTTGCGGCTTCAAAAGGTAAAGGTGCAAACACTGGCGGGTATTTTCGGACGCAGCAGTCACATGAACTGAGCGTCCGATAATAGAGTTAGTCCCAAAATAGATATTTGCATTTGGAGGTATAATAAACTGCAAACTCTTATAATCACAGATGATTGCGCTTTACAACACTTTTTTTACCGTCAAAACTTGGAAATAGGTATTACTTTCTGCTGGAAACTCTTCTTTGATGTGACCTGTTGTAGATTTATGCCACAGACTATGGAAGACAGAGTCTAGAGTCTATCGAACGGAAGGAATTTGAGTTTTATTTATGCTATATCTGCGTGTAGGCCTTTCTGTAAAAGACAAGCGTGAGTGGAAGAGGGAGAGTGAGGGAGCAGCATGCTGCTCAGCTTACCGACTGCTACAGCTGTTTATCTTCTCACGATTAAAAGCCATGAGGTCTGCTCAGGGCAGGCAGCTAATATTATCACAGGCATAAAGGATCAGACAAGCATGTGCAGTCAAACCGTCGCCATATAAATGGGTTTTCGTTTTGTAATTTGCATTTGCGTGAAAAGTTTGGTTTAAAAAGGATATTCTGGATTATTTTCCTATCTTGGCTTTTAAAGCTGATGTTGGATTTGTGCCTCATTGAACTTACTGAGTGGTTCCAGCTGGTTTAATGTCAAAATCGTGTGTTTTGGGGGATCGTTGATGGTTTGGTCTTTTATCTACACTTAAGTTTTACAGTCACACATGCATGGTGAAGTCCCTGTTTATGAAACCGGTTAACAACTGACAGTACAGTGTAATCATTGAACCAGTCACTATGGAATTTGGGGGCAGCGTGGCAATCAGAGCTGTTTTTCTTCTCTTGTAGGTGGTCGGGTTCTGGAGATCGGTTTCGGCATGGCCATCGCCGCCACCAAACTTGAGTCTCTGCCCATTGAGGAGCACTGGGTCATCGAGTGCAACGATGGCGTCTTTGCCAGACTAGAGAACTGGGCCAAGTCTCAGCCCCATAAGGTCGGTGAATCAGGGGAAACCAGGACCTTGTTCTCCGCTGCAGATCAGTGAAATTGTGCTTGTCCTGCTGCAGATTGTTCCTCTGAAGGGTCTGTGGGAGGAGGTGGTCCCCACCCTGCCAGACAACCACTTTGATGGTAAAGAAACTTCTTCTTTAAACTTTTTTCTAACTTTGTTACTGCCGCCTGGCCTATGCCAGTAACTGACCCCTGCTCCTGTCACTCCTCTAACAGGTATTCTCTATGACACGTACCCTCTGTCAGAGGAAAAGTGGCACACTCACCAGTTCGACTTTATTAAGGTAGGTCGTCAAAATCAGGGCATCAGGTTTTCCAGGAAAATTCCAAAACTGATTAGACTCAGCCGTCGTTCGTCATTTGTGGCACAAACAGCAGAAATTGTGTCTTCCTTTGGCCATGTCCTGATTGATTTGATGTTGTGTGTTCTACTTTTCAGGGTCACGCTCACAGGCTGCTGAAACCCGGCGGGGTCCTGACCTACTGTAACCTGACCTCCTGGGGCGAGCTGCTCAAGACGAAATATGACAACATTGAGAAGATGTTTGAGGTAGATCTGTACACGCGATCATGATCAGTGTCACATTTGAAACAATCCATTATCTACAGTTTATCAGTCAAAGTGTAGAACACAGTGTTACCATTCAGGTGACCACATAATCATTCAGACATTGGTTTGTGCAACGCAGCATATCCCCAAGAACTATACGTATTTCCCTGCTGGTAAAGTAGGGAAGCAGCCCACGTTGGTAAATATGTGATGTAATTACTCCTTTCTGCCTGTAGGTGGTGCTGCAATCAGTCCCGACATGAACCTATAACTTTATATTCACGGTTGCTTAAAAAAAATGCATTTTTTCAAATTTGAGGGGCTTGTATCAACCTTTTGCTCACATGAAGATTCAAGCAATGACAATTATTGTGACAATAAGTGCACAATATTATTTTTGCTAGTCCCGTCTGTAGATTTGACACGAAGAATATGAATATTACGTGGGTCGCGCTAATCTGTCAGGGTTCACTGAGTGTAGCCTGAATGGTGCGCGGTGATAATTTCAAGGTAAACGATAAACAGGCCAAACGGACCTGATAAAGGTGCGTGCCGCCTCACACTCTGTTTGTTAATGATTTTACAGGAGACGCAGGTTCCTCATCTGCTCCAGGCCGGATTCAAGAAGGATAAAATCAGCACCACCACCATGGACATTGCACCGCCCAGCGAATGCAAATATTATTCCTTCACTAAAATGATCACTCCCTCCATCATCAAGGAGTAAAGTTGAAGGACGCTGTCTTTTATGTTCCATTTTTTTTACCACAATGTGCCTTCTAACACACCATTCCGGCCAGTCTGATTCTTCCATCTGCCAGAGTTCAAACCATTAAAGTCACTCAAACAGTTTGAAACTCTGCTGTCATTTCAGTTAAACAGGTTTCACAGAGGAACCGCTGTAAGTTCCTCTTTTTGGAGCGCTGCATTCCAATCATGGTGAACATTAGAGAAATAAATAATACATTTTTATTCTAACTAAAAAACATGATGTCAGATTTCTGTCAATCTAGCACAAACGTGCACAGTTGGGCTGGAGGAGTAATGGCGAGACTTGAGTACCCCACCTGCTTGGAGATTTTATTATTTATTACTTTATTACTCTCATTATGAATCAACTTGGATTCACGTATGAACTGTTGGTGTTTTAGAGGTCAAAGCACGATGCCACAAAGAATCGTGGAATTTCAGGTCACATATAGAGAATGTTCGATAGAGCTTCTATCTCAATTTATGGACGTAGATGTGTTTGCAAGAGATATCTCCATGCATGGGACAAAGTCACTCGCTCATTAATCATTAGATAAATGGCTGATGCAACCCCGGCCTGCAGTCAGGTGGGAAACTTCAGCAGTTGCCAGACCCCAGATCAGTATCGGAAGCATATGGTGCATATGGGAACGCTCTTATGCAGTGGAAAGAAGAAATGCATCAACAAATACTAATGTTTAACCCAGTCCACGTGAGGTTTCTGGGAGGGAAATGCAGAATTCCAGGTTAATTTACAATCCTAAACCTCAGACCTAGTTTCATGCACCCTTGGTCCATGGACAAAGTTTTGCATTCTTTTTTGTATGAATATTTTGGTCCTCTATATTTTTTTTAATTTCAGTTTCAAATGGAGCTCCATCATTCAATTCTGTGTCTGATCACATGTAAATTGTGGTCAGTGTGGGCTGAACTTAACAGAGTGATGACGTCGCTTGCATATAGTGGATCTGACGCCCCCTGGTGGCCCCAGCGAAACTCGCAGTGGAAGAAAATGACAGATTCTCAGTGTTTCTTTGAGCCCAGTTTAATGAGTAGAACAGCAGATTAAAATATTGTACAGTCACATCTGAATGATCGAGGCTGTAAAATATATGAACTACTTGAACGAAGATGAATTCTTATTTAAACTGAGGTTTAAACTTTAACGCTGACGACAAACCTGTGCAAAACTCACACGGCGACTATTAAATACTGAACTGCAGAATAAAAGAGCAGTGAGATTTAAAGTTTAACAGTGGATTTATTGGCTTCTTACAGCTCTACATGGAGGAGGAGCAAGGCTCCAAATGAACCAGAAACACGACATTTACATACCAGATCGACACACTGAAACAAATCACTTGCGATACCAAATTCTTAATTTCTTCTCACGCTTGATTTTCCTCTGCAGCTGTAGAACCCCGTACAGCAGCGCCTCGGCTGTGGGTGGACAACCTGGAACAGACGAATAAGTGAGCGATTAACTGGGCCGTCAAAAAAGGGAGATCTCAAAAAACCCTCATTAATAAATAAATAAATAAATATCAAGTGTTTCTTATAATTACCTGGAACATAAATGTCCACTGGGACAATTCGGTCACAACCTCTGACAACAGCATAGGAGTAGTGGTAGTAGCCTCCTCCATTAGCACAACTGAAACAGGAAGTGTAAAGAGTTTGCTTGAAATTTGAATGGGGAGCATAAATAATCTACTATTTAAAAGAGCAACTCAATCACAATGCTGACACAAATATTCAACCCTCTCATTCATAGTTCTCCACATCATCCCGTAACCACAGTCAAGGAGCCGAATCATCAAAGAACTCTGGGATTCACGGTAAAAATATAACGCCGTTTTCCAACAACAGTTAGCTTACCTCCCCATTGAAATGACGTATCTGGGCTCAGGCATCTGGTCATACACCTGTGAGAAAAGGAGAGTTGAGTCACTCTTATATAACGTCTGACTAAGGGCCAATCTGTTTTTCCTGGGGAGATCTTGAAATCCAATGAAAGGCTGACTATAATCCCCCCAGAATGCAGACAGCTATACAATTCTCCAAACAGCAGCTGGAACTGAGTCTACAAGCATGACGTCATTTTCCCTCACTTGTCCAAACCTTAACCTCACTGAAGACAAGAATACTGTGTGTTTGACTTTTAATGTAATTAAACTTCAAATGCCGACCCCGCCCTCACCCCCTCACCTTCCGCAAAGCTGGAGCCATCTTATTGGTCAGCGTTCCAGCCACAATCATGACATCAGACTGTCGAGGACTTGCTCGGAACACCACACCGAAGCGGTCCATGTCGTAACGAGGCGCCGCCATGTGCATCATCTCCACAGCACAACAGGCCAGGCCGAAGGTCATGGGCCATAGAGAGCTCTGAGGGGGAAACACAGCAGAAATTACTAAAAAAAAAAAAAGGACAACACTTGTAAAAAAAATAACACACACTCAGATACTTCACTTATACTCCACATGCAAATATTCACAGGCGTTACCGACTTACCCTGCGAGCCCAGTTGATCAAGTCATCGAGCTTGGTGATGACATACTCCCCTTTGCTGCTGGCTACAGGGGCCGGTTTGGCTGCGACCACTGCTGTACTCTTCTCTCTTACTGGAACCACACTGCACCAAGAGGGATGTTGTGTGGATTGTGTTTTTGAATAATCCGTACTGATGCTCATGTTGAGAAAAACTCACCTTGTGATGGCATTTTCGCCTTTTGCACTGTGATGAAGACTCTTCTTTTGAGCAGCAAGTACTGAAATGGGTCTGTTGGAGAGAGGAGGATACATAGCAGGTTTATATCGATGTTGAGGAGGTTGTGTGACAGCCGGCGTTTATTTGTCTCATTGTGAGCAAAGCAGCTCGAAAAGTTATGGAGTAAAATGAAAATGCTGATAGTGGGCCAAACACATGAATAAATTTCAAGGATGTTCTGGATTCCTGAGCGCTTTGTTTCTAGTTTGACATGCTTTACCATAGAAAATTGTAAAAAAATTCTATACCAACTTAGTTAAAACACTAAAATCCACAAGACGTAATAATAGATACAATTGAGGACCACAGTAGTTTAATTTACAAATGGTGGAGACATTACACACAGCAAACTAGTATGTCTGCATAGCTATTTAAAAAAAGCAGCTTAATTTGGAAGCAACTGAAAGAATATTTGGACAGATTACATTAATAGTAAAATTCTGATTAATATCCTTACCTTGTTGAAAAGCAGCCAAAAATGGCCAGGCGAGGTGCTGCAAAATATACGCACATAAAAGTAAAACAAAAATAGTAGCAGTCATATGTATAGGTTGGTTATCCGTCACCTACGTTTTAAGTTACATTTGTCAACATTAAATGATCTAAATACAGTACTTGACAATGTTAGAGGAGAAGTTATCGAGATTTTATTTTCGTTGAAAAGCCATTCTACAGCTAACTAGGTAATGAAGCGAAGGCTCTGCCCATCTACACAGGTCACCGTCACAAACGCAACTTAGATTTTATTTCTTACAGAAAGGGAACATTAGAGCCACCGGTTATATCAGAGTTTGCGTGTTAGCAGCGCTTCACCCAGCAGCTGGAGCTCATGGAAGCTAACCGGCTAATACATGCTAACGCAGACGCAGCAAGGTCAGTGCGCATACGCGCTAAAAGTAATAAACACGACAACCCCCATAAGAAACGCACTGACAGTACATCAGTGTGCCCTTCTAATTTCAAACCAACATATTCGCCAATGCTTTGTAGGCAGTTTAATGTAATTTAAAGGTGTATTACTTAAGTCAAAACATTACTTACCCACCAGCGCCGCCATCTTTGATAATCTGTTTACGTCACACTGCTTCCGGTGGAAGTGCGAGCCAGTGCTGCAGGGGGCGCTATTTCAACTAAAAGGTTCTAAAATAGAGAACTATTTCAAAGCTAATGTTCATCATCCCTTTGATATTCTGTCATTTATCACCGATATCTTACTAAAATGAGGTTTTTTTTTCATATTTGCCAAATCATAATTTATTTTTGACAAATTGTATCGAATTGAGGTTTCATTCAACTACAAGAACCAGTTAAGGAGTTGAATTAAATCTCAATTGGAAGGCACCAAATCCACTTCAGGCTTTGTTAAAATCAGCTTTCACTTAAGAGGTTAGGGTTGTGGCTGACACACATAACAGGAGTTGGAAACAAGTCTGGCTTTACCAGTTGACTTGCATTTGTGTGGTGTGCCGTCATAATAGGCACACAAAGATCTTGTCTGTCACTGATAAAATACACCTCTCACCACACACAGTTTGATAAGAAGGACTGAACAAAACAGTCTGAAATTTTCAATTTATAAATATAGATTAATTTTCCTGATTATTTATGATGAAGACATGTAGACTGGCCAGGTTGGATTATGGCTCTCTTGAAAGATTAAATGCTCTAAAGCAAATGTAATCACTTGACTTTTTAAAAAAAAATCACTTTTCCATCATTTCCTTATTTAAAATGTATAAAGCTCTAAAATTTAGGCCACTTGCATCTCCCTCTGCAGCTCTTTTTAATTTTAACAGAGAAATGCAGATTTTTTCCAAGATGACCTTAGACTAAGCCGAAAGTTCTTTCAGCTTCAAAAGTGTTTGATTAAACCTGTCAATTATGAAGCTGTTAAACATGTTGTCTAAATCCCGTCATGTGGTCAGATCTTTAATCTGGTGCTGACTCGCCGGTGGAGAGGCTGCCTTTAGCTCTCTGCACCACGAACCCAGTGAGAATCATCAGCAGCTGACAGGACGCCAGCTGGGTGGAGATGGAGAGCAATCGGAGAAATGGGGGGAGTTATCACAAAATAACAGTCCCAGTACTACACACACACACGTGCCCACACACACCACACGTGCCCACACCACACACACACACACACACACACACACACACACACACACACACACACACACGTGCCCACACACAAGCTTCTCCAGGAATAACTGCTCAGTCACAGCAAAAACAGAAGCAGCAGTGGAACAAAAACCTGGAAAAGATTAAATGACATTTTCCCCTGGCTTCTTTCTTTTTCCTTTTTTTTTTTAAAAATGACTTTTATTCCGTCTTTATATACACGTTTTGGACAGTTGCAATAAATGTTAAATCTGCCAACAAAAGTTGCATTTCTTGTGGGTTTAAGCATCAATCCAGATCCATCCTCACCTAAAGCAGAGCCTTTCGGTACTCCCGTGTCAAAACATTAAATATCGGCACTGGAATAGTTAAAAAAAAACAACAACAAAAAAACAATAACAACCGATGTTTTAAGACTACAGCATTGTTCAAAGGCTTCCTCTGCCAATGGCAGAGTGCTCATATTTCAGATAATAAACACGAATCCACGTTTTAAAAATGTCCTGCACACGAGGGGAGCACATACAAGCTAGGCCGTCGCTCACTTGAGGGTTATAGTTGCAGCATGTGTTGCTGGGCTTAACTGCAGACCACAGGAATGGCCTATATTTGGAAAGATCTCCTCCTCTGAAAGAAGAAAGCGCAGCTCGCCTCCTCACTGAGCATCCAGGATGTCTGTGGGTAGGACGTCTGCTGTGCCACTCGGGCTCTGTGAAGTCTCCCCTGACCAGGAAGAGGGGGTGACCTGATTATAGAGGACGTCCTGAGAGCCGAGCAGCGGCTCTTTGAGATTCAGGGTGTACATGAGGAACAGATTGAGAGCCACAACAGCCAGGAGCGGGAAGACAGTCAGACCGGAGCCGAAGCCTCGCCAAGAGCTGCACACGTTCAGGCTGAGCCAGTAAACGAGCCTGCAGAGGGTTGAAAATACCCACAAAAACGGGAAAATAGGTTCAGGATCAAACCTCACTGATGGGCTCAGGAAAGTACCAATGTGAACATTTACAATGTTAAAAAAAAACATTTAAACAGCCTGAAACCGCGGCTGCAATTTTCAAGGTATTAAAAGTCACTGTGGAGAGTCTCACTCGCCAAGTACAAAAAGTCTGCTGAACACTCGAAAATGTTAATTATCTTCTTCCTGTGAGATAAATGACTTGGCTGCACTTTTCGTGCATCCAAGGCGTTAAGTTTTCTCATCTTGTACATCGATTTTTGCTAAATAAAAATGAAACCACGGCCGGGAGGGTTCTCAGGGACGTTTTTCCGAATCCTCGTTTGAAGTCCAAGAGCGTCCTGCCAAACGTTCTCTTTGGCTTTGTTAATAACAGCTGCTGTATTTGTTTTTAGCCGCGCTGGTGGCGTGGCGGCGGGGGCACCGAAATATCCTCAAAACCTTTGGATGAAGCATAATTAAACTTTGTCTGGACATTTGTAGTTCATAAATCTAGAAAATGCTGACAGATCATATCAGTGGCTGGATCCACAGATGACTCCTTTGAGTCGATCTTTCTTTCACGTGACCATTTTGGAAGTTTCAATTACCGGTAAATAACTGAGTCCTTTTGAGTCTCCACTCCCACTGGTATCACCAGTTGAACCTGTTCACCTGTGGAATCTTCCAAACTACCCAGTTTAAACAGCTTTTCCGCCTCTTTAACAACACATTTCATAGCAGTTAAGCCTCACCTTCCAAAGATGAACATGGTGACCAGTATGGGCACCAGCTTCAGCTCGTCTTGAGGCAGCAGCGCAGCCATGACGACCAGGTTGAGGATGTAGAGGACCAGCTGCTGCAAGGTTGCTGTGACGAACAGCTGCTGAAGCGTCTGAGCTTGGGGGGGCGTCTGGTGCAGGCTGAAGGAGGCCGTACAGAACTGGCACGCGGCGCCCACGAGCATCGCTGTGAAGGACAAAAGAGCAGAAAGTCAGCGAGCACGGTGACCAACGGCGCCTCCCGGCTGGCAGCCCAATGAGTTTGTCTAAAATTTCAGTTTTAATATGTCAACTGTCAGGCTGAACGCGTGCACGTGATGCCTGGCTGTCATGTGGCAGTCAGGATCTGCTTTGGCTGCTTATGTCACCTGTCTCCCCGCTCAAGTCACCCAGGATGGGAGCCGATTAAAGTATTCTGAAATAATGAGAACACGGCCTGGGAGCGCGCAGAGAGGCAACCTCTTATTGTCGTTACTATTTAAAACTTTGTGCAGGGGAGGGAAATTATGCTTCTCTCTAGTGGCCTGAGGAGATGTCTTGGATGAAAGCAGATTAAATTAAAGGGGACGGGAGACGATGAAACATTCCAAGACGAGGCAGCCAGACAAACCAAATCCTCTCCTTAATCTTTATCTTTGATTCGCTGCAGTTGGCGAACTTGAGCGAGCAGGTGTTAGTGAGTAACGTACCGAGCAGGACGGGGACCGATGCCACCACGCAGCAGCAGAGGGCGAAGGTGACGCGACTGGCTGCGTCGGGACATTGGGGTGGTTTGATGGGAACGTAGAAATAGAGCGCGTAGAGGATCCCGGCAGCACACAGAAGAGACGCCAGGACCGACAAGAAAGCAGGAACGCGCCCAGAGCGGCAGCATTGACACTGGCAGCAGCATTGTCCACGATCAGAGGCCTCCTGTGCGGCCTCGAGGGGCTCCACCCGGCCCTCCGCGCTCCACACCACCAGCTCCACGCTCTCCGGGGGCGGGCTTATCAGAGGTCGACCCTCGTCCACGGTGCAGTCCACAGCGGTGGGTTCTGGGCTGCATCTTGTGGCGTTTACGCCGTTGGGAAGGTTTCCGTGAGAGGCCGGGGCGGCGCAGCTGATGCAGTTTTCTGTGGCGGCGTCCACATTTTGCCCTGCGATGACGTTGGGACTGGAGCCATTTTGATCCTGCTCCTTCTCTTCCGTGACATCTGCTCGTGACGCCTCTGGGAGGCCGTCTGCGGCCTGATGATAACGGGGAGCAGAGCCTGTTGAAACCAGATCAGATCAGACCACTTCAGATGAATTCATTATTCCATTCCTAACTCGTTTTTTAAAAAAAATAATCTTCCCAGCAATTAAAGAAACTCAGATTAGGTCATTTCTCCATGAACACATTTCATTAAGTGTTGATATCTGCTTTTTAATAAACATGGGTGGTTTTTAAGCATCCAGGCTGCATGAGCCTGCTGCAGTGGCTGAAAAGTAATGTAAAACAAAGGGATTCAAACCCAGTACGCACGATCACCTCAACAGTTCTTGGTTTGATTCCAGGTCCTGTCTTGCAAGAGGAAATAACACAATAGATTTGTAGTCCTGATTTCATCTGAACTCTCTCTGGGCACGCCTTTTATTTTGAATATTTTCTCCATCAGATAGTGAAAAATCCACTAATAACTCACCCCTCGTCCGACTAGTTGCTGGTGGCTCTTCAAGGGAATGCTGGGAGCCAGAGAAGGAGTGCGAGGACGAGTGCAGCTCCTCCACCGAGGACTCTGGGCTGTCAGACACCGGGGCCAAGGAGATCTGTGTGTCCAGGTCCAGGAATGGGGAGAAGGACAGTCTGGTTGGGTCGATGTCCTGGAGCTGGTTGATGATGTCGCTGATCGACTCCTTCATGTTGTCGAGCTCCTTTGCATTCTGCTTGTTAGCAGCCTGAAGACCAGCGGTGCTCATAGTCACACGGCCGGAGAAGAATCTGGTGGGGCGGCATCATAAGTTCATCTCTTGTTCTTTCACATCAGGAGGGAACATTTGAATAATTCTGCTCTGTCAGAACCAGCTAGAATGTGACGCTTCCGCCCCGTCGACAGTGGGTTAAAAGATTAACATTTTGTTCTGCCTGTTTTTCTGTATTTTTGTCAACTATTAAAAGTAAAAAATATGGAAGGAAATCTATTAAAATGTGACTGTTGAGAAATTGCTGACAGGAAGTCAGAGTTTATCTTCCACTGCATGGAAACAGCACCAGTGCTGGTTGGAAGTGATTTATTATATTCATTAATTTCTCATTAATGAGCTTATAAAGAAAATTAAACTCAGACAACATCTGAAGCCCTTCCAGGTGGATTGATCAGTAACAGACTCGTATCAAGTGATGATAACACCCATGACAGCTGGAGTGAAGAACTATTGTTAATTCTTCAAGAATACTCCTTTTTTGGAGTTTTATTCTTACTTTATTTTGCTGACTTTGTAGCTGGAGTTTTATGAAAAGACCTCTGGGATGTTTCACCATAAACTATAAAACGAGCACACAGCTGGCAAACTTCAAAAAATTGGAAACGGATGAAGCAGCTGTCATTCCGAAGGTCAGGATTTGAAGAATCAATTCACATTTTCCAAAAACAGAACTGCCGGCAAGTGTTTTTGACGATAGAACAACATCTGATGGAGAGAACGAGGCTGAAACAGCATCGGAGGCCAAGTTAGAACAATGAAGGTTACTCGTTCCACTTTGATTCAGGATTTTCATTCATCCACATGAGCTCAGATGCCTCAAAGATGGATTTTTGGAATAATATTAGAGGATGATCAACAGATTAGTACAGGTAGCTTAATTAGTAGATGCTGTAATACTGATATATAGGAAATAATTTTTACAAATCTCATCTTTAACTTGATGATAATTTAGATTTTTAAAACATAAAACTTTAATCCAACAGCCTTCTTTGTGGGTCTGCCGTTACCGGGTCTGGACGGTGAGTTTCAGAGGATTCCTTTAAACATCTGCAGCTCGAATTTGGAGCCCTTTTCCCGGCATTTATCTGCTTTGGCGCACGTCCAACGAGGGCGCAAAACTTTGCAAGCCAAAGGTGCGGTGAGGCGCATTCTCCAAACAAATGAGGACTTTACCATGTATAGAGTGCAATTATGTCCGCTCTGCTCCACGAGGATGGAGGGAAACGCGCAAAGGGTGCGATGAGCAAACTTCTAATGCTGATGGGCAAAATCCCGCACAACAGCTCCCCCGCAAAGCCCGTAAAGTCTGCGCCGCAGGAAGTGGCTCGTTTGGTGATAAATAACACAAACGAGGCCGGTGTGCGCCTTGAATCCGTGCGCGCAGAAGAACCAAAGCGAAGAGCTCGGAAACCTAATATCTCATGTCCATTCAGCACTTAATGCAGCGGTTCGGATTTCACGCACCAAGGTGATTAAATTTGGCTCCATTGTACAGGCGCCTCGCTCAATCACAATAAATGGACTTACTTCAGTCGGAGGTTGTAGATTGTTTGGTGAGTTTGCACTCACAGAAGTCCGTCAGTCCGTCTGTTGTCTGTCTGCCTGCCCTCCCCCTCCGTTTGCTTTTTGTCTTCCAGGATCCTGAACTTCTGAATCAAATTTCAGGACGGACAAAATACGAGGCTTTTCCTCCGCCCCCACATGAGTGGTTTTTTTTTCTTTTTCTGCCTGGGTACTGTGTCAAACACCATATGGAGCAAATAAACCAGAGGAACAGGAGGAGGAGGAGGAGGCATGCAGCACTTTCTCTCAGTTTACCTCCAAATTCAGCGTTAACAATCACATCCATCACAAATACCTTTTCTAAACATTTACACTAAAACTAAACCTCACACAGTAATTCCAGAGGATTTACTGCCAGTTTATAACACTGACAACAGGGAAAAACCCAATCATGCTGTATATATTAATTTAAAACAGCTTCTGTAACCATCCTATTGTTTATCTGTTGATCTGTCGACACAAATAGGTGTTAAACAAAATATACATTACTATTATGACTCCCGAGTCATTCAGCAAAAGATCACCAGGATAAGAGAAATACGGTTTCATTCTTCTGCACCACTGATGATATTCACAGCTGCGCCTCCTCGCAACTCTTCATGCATTTACAAAAATGGAAAAGAGAATCAGATTTGTTCCCCAACTGTGTCACTTTATTGCATATAAACACTTGTTCAATGTACACAGAGACGGTTGTGGATTTAAAAGTTTAATCAATAAATAAAATTCCATATCTGTATAAACACATATTTCAAGTACCGCCTGCAATATACCCACACCTATAGAGGGTGACAGTTTATTGCCACGCTGTGGAATGGGGGGGGTTCCTGGTAATGAATGACCAGGAAAATGTTTGCAATATTTGGTCTTCTACAGGAGAGAGAGCAGGTCCACCACAAAACATCAGGATTCACGTTCGCTGGCTCCCATGGAATCCTGGTGTGAGCAAAAGCAGTAATGGGGCAAACATTAGCTGTCAGTTCTGTAACATGGGGGGGGGGGTGTTAGTCCTCTGACAACAGTCGGTGGAAGTGATCCTTCCTCTTCTTCAGCACCTCCCGAAAATCCTCCTGAAAAAACACAGCAGGACATTTGCAAACGGGGACGAGGGAAGAGCTCAGGCAGACGGTGCTGCAGATAAACGCACAGAAACGGTCCGACCGCTTTAACCTGCACCAGTCAACAAGCTGCCAAAGACAATGGATCAATTCTGGAGCGGGTGGGGGTGTGTTTAAAAATGATTTAACGAGCTTGTTAGGCGACATTGAAAGTTCTGTTCTTGTAACACGCATGTCTCAACGTGTTTGAATTTTCACACCACCAGAAATGAGATTAAATCTGAATTTACCGCAGCAGTGAGCCTCTCCAGGGTGGGGACCAACTTCTGGAGTTCCCTGTCCTCTGGTTCACCGGTCCAGCTCTTGATGGGAATCGTGTTTAATAGCTACACACACACACACACACACAGTTTAGAGTGAAAGTGATGCTACACTGTCACGAGAGAATAAAGTTTTAGTGAACATGACGCTTGTTCATAACACGCGTTATTATAAACATAACTGCAGAGGTTCAATCATGGTCTGGGTACGAGAAACCGGGAGGAGAACGTCTCACAGCGATGTCCTGAACACTGCGATGCTAAAGCAGCTGTGCTCCTGACGCACTGGCAGTGACAGCAGATGGCTGAACGAATGTCTCCCATTATTATTTTCCTGATTATGAACAAGTTCAGCGGATGTCGGCTGAGATCCAGCCTGCAGCAACGCGGCGTCCCCGGCTGAGCTGATGGGCAGAACACACATGTGCAGCATTTGTGCACATGTCGTGTTGCCTGTTCCCATTAATGATTTCTAACAATGTTTCCCTTTTGTTTGAAGGTACAAAGACATCACGCGGCACTACGAATAGCTTGAGTCAAAATCGTTGAAGGCACCGTTTGACTGTCAACGTGAGCTAATATCATTAATGAATTTGCTCAAGAGTAAAGTTACTGAGTGTGACAGTGCACCAAACCTACAGAAAGCTCTATAACATTAGATTCTACTATAATCTATCAACCACAGCTTCGCTGTCCTTACGTGGTACGGGTACGTATGAGGCATGTTGTCCAGGACGACCGTCTTGGTGAGGTCCCTCCCGAGGATGCTGAGATCCTTGATGTAGTGCCCCAGAACACAAATGCAATCTTCCTGATACAGACGATGTCTAAGAAGACAAAACGGCATGTAACAGCAAAGCGTTGGCCTTCATGCGATTTAATTTAGTTATTTCTGCGAGGAAAATGTAATCAAACAGACCGAAAGACTTTTCGCTGTGGGTCGAGGATGTTCAGGATCTTCTCGGCATACTCCCTCTTTGCACACGTGTAAACAAATAGCTGTGACAGGACAGAAAAGAGATCAAAAAGATAAAAGAAAGGGAATGTGTGATAGAAATACTGCATCTGCAGGACAGTGAAAACATCCCAGAACTCACTGGCTAAGCTAACAGCTAATGGATATATGGAAAATAGACAAGATATTTAATCTTCGATTAGGTTTAGTCAATAAACGAGCGCTACCTCATAATTTTTTGCCACGGACTGTAGAAACTCTTTGACGTGTGGTCGTAGCTTCATGTACACCTGTAGACAACAGAGGCGATTCAGTAAATTCACAGGCGGACGCGTATTTTATGCTCACCTCAGTTTCCAAAACACGACATGCAAAAAATAACCGCTGGCGAGTGGATTACCTTGTACTGATGGTCCTGGAAAGTTGTGTCAAACGTGTACTCGGCTTCGTCGATCACATTCAGAGAGCTGAACATCAGGGTCTCCTCCTGGAATGACGGATCGTAGTGACTCGCACAGAAAACGCGCGAGGAGGTATTTTAATATTTTAATATGAACACAGCCCAGAGGGTGAATCTCACCAGGTCCACCACCAGCGTCGCCTCTGGCGTGCTCCTGGTCTTTGGGGGAATATCTCTGAGTTGAGGCTGTGCAAACTGAGACTGTGATGGCATGTTCTTAATGAACCTGCAACTGAAATGACAGGGAGGCGATTGCCTTAGTGGGGGAAAACCGCATCCTCGATACAAGGCTGGTGTCACACTAACAATAAATGTGTGGAGAACATCTGCAAAAGGTTTTGTACTCACGGGTTGAAAATGTCCTCCTCCTCATCTTCAGCCAGAAGGTCGATGGAGCCCAAACTAAACACACACTGTTCTGGACTCATCAAAACATTTCCTCTGTCTGAAACCGTCACGTCTGCACAGAGAAAACAAACACGTAGAGTAAGAAACACAGGTCTGGTGTGAGAAACTTGATATCGGGACAAGAGTTCCCCGCTTCTATTAACGCGATCCCGTACTTACTCTCCTTGCTGGGCGTGAGAAAGCGCACGATGGGTGAATAGATGTTTCTGGCTGTGGTGTTTCCGGTGGCTACCGGGTCGGTCTCTCTCAGTATGTGTTCACGCCGCAGGATGGGCCTGGCTGGAGTCTTGAAAGCCACATCTTGAGCTGAACATTGAACGGACATTCATAAAGCAAGAAGTGAATGGAGGGAAACAATTACTGCTAATTAATTCTGACCGCAGGAGGTACAAAAACCTCCAAGCAGCTACAGAACCTACCAGTTTCTCTGGTGCCAACAGCAATAGCTCGTCTCCGTTGTCGGCCACCGGGCAGCGGTCGCCGCCTCATTGTAGGGACGCTATTATCCGCGTGAAGGAGGTCATTATCCGTGGTCACGTCACTCTACACGATGGAAATAAACACAACATCCTAAAGTGTGACATGATGCATACGTGCCGTTGATCTGTTTCCACAAATAAGCGTCTGTGACTATTTTAATTGAACTGTAAAGACAAAAATGTCATAAAATACGTGCTGCCTTTCAACCGTTTACCTTAAACCAGATCAACAGAGTCGGAATCTTACTTTTACGCTCTGAAGTCTTGGCTGATTCATTTTATGTGGTTCATTGTGTGGACATAACTGCGGTGATTTTGAGCTTCATATTCGGTTCTCTGCAGATACATTAAAGAATATTGTCTAATAGTCAGGTTAAACACTGCAGCTGAAGTGTCGGCAGTAGGCGCGTGTGACACGATGACCTACTTGTGCTGGGACCCCCCCCCCCCCAGATGCAAGTGTCTGGTTTAATCTCCTGTCTCAAAGCATAAATCCCATGACTTGACCTTTCCACGTCAACGCATCTAACGCAACAGAACTAATAGGATCCGGTCAGGTTTGTGTGATTGGAACAGATCTGCAGACGCGGATTTGGTCGTTAGATCCAAATATTTAACATTTCTGGATGAAGCAGCGCAGATCTGCAGGATCACCTGTGACCTGACAGGCAGAGTTAAGATGACCCCTGCAGGGGGTCGTAAAACCCGTCGTATTACTCCAGAAAATTGGCCCACTAGCACTCATTTAATTTCCTGCGTCAACCAGGTTGTTTGTGCGATTTCTTGCATATAATCGTCCAGTTGCTGCTTGTTAAAAACACACTGCAAAGTTAACATCGCCCCCTGTTGTTGCGTTCAACAGACCTCGAGCGAATTCAGTGATGAAAATGTTGCTAAACTTAGCGAGTATGGTGTTAAACGCCGCGGTTTGACAGCAATGACATTCCCACTCGACTTTTGACGTTATTATATCGCAACAATCAGTAAGTTTACCTTGGTTTGAACCGGGCTTTCAGGCGATAAGGTTAACCGCGTTGGCCTCGGCGTCGCTTTGTTGGACGGCCGGCGGCTGCACTTCGGCGTCTCTGGGCGGGGTGTGAGTGTTTTTTGAGACCTAAGTCTCATATTTCCCTTCTCTGGTGTGCCTTTAGATGTCCAGAAACGAGCTCACGGGTCGTCTGTCGTGTTAAAAACGGTGCTATTCACTATTTTGGTGCTTCGCTTCACCCTCCTCAGCAGGCCAGTTAGCAGTTTCCGCTTTCCACGAGGACCCGCCCCTTCTCTGCTCTGATTGGTTGACCCCAAACCGGACCTGAAATTCACCAACCGGACGTGCAACGGGAACTGGCGACAGCCAATCAGGTGCAGGATAGGGCGGGCCTTAGCTGCAGGGACAACCGAAAGGAATATAGCTCTGGTCTGTACTTCGAGCTTCTTCTCGAATGGGTTTGTTTTTTAAATCTGCCGGGGTTTGATGGGTTCACCACTGCAGGCACTGCAAGAGGGCCGACTGCACAAAAGTCCAGCGTCCAACGTGCGGCGCTGGTCACGTTGTAGGAAAACGAGAGCGAGCAGCAACATCGATACAGAGGTCTGAATAATCGGTCTGCTAATTACACAAAAGCTCAACGAGAAAAACATTTTAAGCAAAAGGTTAGGAAAATTCAACCTGTATCATATCCGCGTAGGTGATCTAACCAGTGTTAGAACCCCTTTATATCGAGATTTTGAGGCAAAATAAACTAGCAAATGTTGCATAGTATTTATACACCCGTTTGATGATTTAGGCAAGACGTTTTGAACTCCACCAATAACAGGTGCAACGATACGGATTATGAATGGTTATTTATAGATTTGCAACACAATAACACAGTCAAAAGTGAGATATTGTGCATATGATATTTTGCATTAATTATGGTCTGGATGACTTTGACATAGGGCTACATTAAAGAAGGAAGCTTTATTTGTATTTCTATTTCCATAAGAGCAGAATATTTAATTAGGACACTTTGTGCCTGTTATTTACCTGCATTTACATTATCTATCATACATAATCTACTGTTTTACATTGACACTTACATGGACACTGCTGCCTTATTCGTAGACTCATCCGTTATGTATTTCGTGGGACATTTGTAACATGTTGATAAGATTGCATTGTTAAAGAATTCTTTTTTTTCTTATCTCTTAATCTGAATGAGCAATTTCTGGTAATCAGTCATTGAGATGTCTCGATTCACTTCCTGTTTCTGCAATGAAGCATAGTTTAGATTGTATTTTCTGAGTGATCTTAATTCAACTTGTTACCTGCTCAATCTAAATTTTGTGATGTTCCACAAAAAATGTGGATGTTGTTGCTTGAACAAGATCTAAGTGAAGAATTGACAATTTCAGAATATTTTCAATTATAGAATTACAATATCTGGATAAGCCAAGTGTAGGGAACATACCAGTCTAGTGCACCCTTTTGGATTTTGGCACCACTGAACATTTACTTCTAATGATCCTTACCCACAATCCTCTGCACCCAAGAGTGGAGAATGCGTTCCCCTGAGTGTCCAATTTCAGGAGACAATTATGATGGAGCTGACCGGAAAGTGAGAAATTCTGATTCCTACTTTGAAATGGAATGGTACAAGTGTGGTGGTGGTGGCATGCGGCACTTAAATAAAAACAAAGAAATAAATGAATGTCAATGGAAAACAGCCACTAGCTGAACACAATAGCCAAACCTTAATCCCTAATTACTTGCTGGCTGATTTATGGAAAATAATTAATATGCACTCAAACAGTGCCTCAAATACGGAGCACAACATCACCAAGATCAGAGTTTACATATACAACGTAGCAGAAACTTCTCTTTCCTCTGCATGGCCAATGAAACACAAAGATCAGGCGAGAGATGGTGACGGCAGATAACGCTTTAAGAGTATTTACGACATGTATGGAGACTTTTAAAGGCACATACATTCTTATACAGTCTCAAATACAGAAACGAGGAAAGCGCTTTGGCGCCCCCTGCTGTCCGCCGCTGTTACGTCACCAGAAGAAGGCGTGGCCCCTCTCGTCCGTGACTCTCGGGAACGTTACAAATTTTGTCGCTCCGCTTTTCAGAGTTGTCACCTGTGAGTTGCAACTGGCTCAACAGCTCAAAGTAATGTGGCTCTTTAACTTAGCGTGTTTTCCGTGCTGGATTAGTAAATTTGTACTTTAGTTTCAGCCCGCTAAAAAGTTTTTTTCCAGCAGGCCTGCACCTAGAGGATCGGTCTGTTTATTAGGAAATGTTCCCGTGTAAACTTTCCTATGCATTGCTGCCAGTAACCCTGCTGTGATTTCGCTTTTTAAAAGGTGCAACCCCCACAAAATGGCCTCTCCTGTCCTCGCCAGCATGCCTGCAGCCTCCACTGGGTCTGTGGTGGTCACGGATCATCTGAATTTCTGGGGAGGGAAGCGTGTGAAACCCAGGCAGGAAACCGACGCAGAGCCCGTGTTTGAGCCTGCAACTGGTAAATGCAACAGCTGGCAGCCCAGCGGGGTCACCTGGTGATATGTTTGATGTGCCTTAATGCCAGAAGATATACCGATTTTCCGTTATATTTTCCATCTTTTGGACTAAATGTCCAGGCTAAGCTTGCACGTGACCCATGTACTGGAGCCGATTGAGCAATACATGCACCATGACGCCAGCAAAGTTTTCTTTTACACTGTTCAAGTATAGATAAAGGCTATATAAATAAAGATTGAAAAATCAACATTAAAAATTGGTCATTTAAAGCTGCTGTTTTGCAGGAAAGAACACGCTTTGGTCAATTCGCAGAGTAATTCCGCCCCCTACTGGCAACAAAAACGAATAGTTTCACATTCACCTACTAATTACATCACTTTGATCCATAAACGGGGGTAAATATAGTTATTATAATATCTGTGTTGGTAACCTGCTGATCTTCCTGCAGGCCGTGTGCTGTGTCAGATGATCCCCTGTGGCTCTGAGGAGGTGGATGAAGCTGTTAAAAGTGCCCGCGGAGCATATCTGAAGTGGAGAGAGCTGTCAGGCATGGAGAGAGCCCGGGTGATGCTCGAGGCCGCTCGTATTATCAGGGTAAGTGTTTGCACTTTTAAAAACAATCAGGGAAACCATCACTTGTGCGGCAGAAAAACTGGACCAGGCAGTAAAACACACACGCAATTCAATAAACCCTTGATCCGCTAATGGGCTCTTGTTTGCACACTGTAAAACATTAATGTCTCCTCGTTGCCTCTTTGATATGGTTCGACTGGATAGGTGAACTAGTTTGGGCCCTTTGGTGCGTAGAATCCAGAGTAAAATTGAAACAAATAAGCATGTAAATTAAAACAGGAAAGGAGGGACAACATCGCAAAGCTGGAAGTGATCAACAACGGTAAATCGATCACCGAAGCCCTGGTGGATATTGATGTCGCCTGGCAGTGTATCGAGTACTACGCTGGTCTGGCTGGTGCGCTTGCAGGTGAGGGCGCCATGTGGCGTTTCCCTCCTTTAAAGGCGTGTCTGGTCGCTCTTAACCACGACGTGTTCCCTTCCTCCAAGGCCAACACATCCAGCTCCCCGGGGGGACGTTTGCCTACACCCGCAGGGAGCCGCTCGGCGTGTGCGTGGGAATCGGGGCCTGGAATTATCCCTTCCAGGTGGCAGCGTGGAAGTCTGCTCCGGCTCTGGCTTGTGGTGAGTTGGCGAGCGCCGGGTTTGAGGCGCTTCCGCCTCCAGTCGGTGTGAAACGGCGTTGTGCTGGTGTCCAGGTAACGCCATGGTCTTCAAGCCTTCTCCCCTGACGCCTGTGACCGCTGTCATTCTGGCGGAGGTCTACAAGGAGGCGGGGGTCCCCGACGGGCTCTTCTGCGTGGTGCAGGGGGGGGCAGAAACCGGCACGCTGCTCTGCCATCATCCCACGGTCGCCAAAGTCTCGTTCACCGGGAGTGTGCCGACGGGTAAAAAGGTAGGACGGGTGCAGACGGGGTGTGGGGGGGGGGTTGAACCGTTCTAAAGGAGCCGCGCTGTTTCCTTTAGGTGATGGAAATGTCTGCGAAGGGGGTGAAGCAGGTGACCCTGGAGCTGGGGGGGAAATCTCCCCTCCTCATCTTTAAGGACTGCGAGCTGGAGAACGCAGTGAAGGGCGCGCTCATGGCCAACTTCCTGACGCAGGGACAGGTGAGGCCTTACCTGTTGCTGCCGGGCGCCGCCGGTCCCGACACGGATCTTATGCGCGTCTCTCCACGGCCGCTCCGCCCGCCCAGGTTTGCTGCAACGGGACCCGAGTGTACGTCCAACGGGAGATCATGCCCCAGTTCCTGGATGCAGTGGTGAAGCGGACCAAGGCCATCCCGGTGGGGGACCCTCTGTTGGACAGCACCCGCATGGGGGCGCTGATCAGCAAACCGCACCTGGATAAAGTGTTGGGATTCATCAGTCAGGCCAAGAAACAGGTACAAGAGAATTAGTGTGAAAACGTACGGTGGCTAATACAACAGGCTAATCATAGCATCAAAATACAGATACGGTCCTTTTTGGCGTGTTTAGCCTCACAATGGTGCTCATACATGTGTGGAAACAAAGTTTCAGAAGTGAGGTGGGGACGTATTAAGGACAGGAAGTGACCTGAGGAAGGGGGGGGCTGTCTGAGTCTGACCTGGGCACATGTTTGCATGTTTTTAGAAGAGCTGGAGTGAATGGTTTGCATTTCCAGGGCGCCACTGTGCTTTGTGGGGGAGAGCCTTTCGTCCCCAGTGACCCCAAACTGAAAGGAGGTTACTTCATGTCCCCGTGTGTTCTCGGTAAATCCCGGCGTCGCCGTCACTTGTGAATCCCTCCGTGTGCTGCTGAAATGTGAGCCCGGCTCCTCCCTGTCACAGACAACTGCAGGGACGACATGACCTGCGTGAAGGAGGAAATCTTCGGCCCGGTCATGTCTGTTCTGGCTTTTGACACGGAGGAGGAGGTGATCCGGAGGGCCAACGACACCACCTTTGGACTGGCCTCTGGAGTCTTCACCAGGTTAACAGCGCACACTTGATCGTGGCATTTGCGTCCCGCTTTGAAGATAACGGTTATCAGCTCAGCTTGATTGCAGCTCGGCTCTTGCAAAAGGCAACGCGCCCTGAACCCGAGCAGCTCCGGATGTGCTGGCGCTGCGGAAAGATAACCTGGGAATTCTGTCCGCAGGGACATTTCCCGAGCCCACCGCGTGGCTGCGAACCTGGAGGCGGGAACCTGCTACATCAACAACTACAACATCGGCCCTGTCGAAGTCCCGTTCGGAGGATATAAGCACTCAGGTGTGACGTGTGGCGCCGCCTGTTTCCTGGACATGTCATGTGACTACACTAACGCAGTTGTTGTCCCCTGTTTTGCCAGGTTTTGGCAGGGAGAACGGCCAGGTGACCATGGAGTACTACTCCCAGCTGAAGACTGTGGTGGTGGAAATGGGCGACGTGGACAGTCTCTTTTGAGCTCTCCGCACTCTCGCGGCTGTGACCGAGCTATAAATGAGGCTCATCGCGGCTCGTTGAGTCCGAAAAGGCTGAATGTTGGCATTCTTTCCCTTTCACGTCACTGCAGGGTCTCGCTCCCAGTCCCTGCGATCACGCTGAGAATCTCCGACCTTTAAGCAACTTATGTGATAAAATAAAAAGTTTGGCGATTGAAAGGCTCTTGGTTGTAAATGTGGACGTACACTTGTTAAAAATGACCTCTGGTCTGTTTTTAATCTCCTTTGTAGCTGCTCAAAGGTTATTTTTCTTTGTACAATGACCATTTAAAAAACTGTTCCCTTTTAATGCTGCAAACAGGAACACAATTCTTTTATGTAAAGTTATACCAATTAAAAACACAATTATGTTAATGATCCACAAGATTAACAGATGTTTTTAAACCAGCTGTTCACTGAATTTGTGGCCGAGACAAAGCAGAAGAACGGAGGCCGGGATCCAACAGAACATCAGGAAGATTCAGAATCACTACTTCCTTTCCTAACCCCAACACCATCAGCAACACGGGTCAACTCTGTTGATGAAAGACTCAAAAAGAAAATGAAGCAGAATCTTTTTTATAAAGGTTTTGTACCCAAGTGTCAGCATTTGATGCTGTAACACATTCTGGCCACCAGGTGTCAGTAACGGCCAGAATATTGACAGGAAGTTGTGAGATACACTAGTTCACAAGACAGAAATTAAAACCCCAACATCAGGTGACATTTGAGAGAAGTGATATTTTATTAATTTCAGATTTAAAATAAAAGTATTCACACAAACACATAATGAGTAAATAGGCAAGAACAGCTCTTCACCCTTCAGAAACAAAGAAAAAAAAAAGATTTAAAAAAAACAAAACCCCACGTTTGCATTACCCACTGCCACTTCACTGTTACTGTGGTTCCAGGGAAACGTCCCGTTTGTCATCATAGATGAAGAAGCACACAATAATATAACAGACTGGGGGGGAAATGCAGTACTAAAAGTGTTACTAGAAGCAGCACTTGTACTGGTAAATCGCTGTCGAGCTGGAGTTTCCCCGTTGATGCTCAAATTAAAACTAAACAGCAGTTACGAACCCGTAACACTGAACCACGATCAGTGACGCGGGGAACACCCCAAACACGCCCTAAATGAACCTCCTGTTCACAAACAGGGTTGTATTCAGTCCGGGTTGAAGACACGACGACACCACAACACTTGTTCTCAGTACAATCTTAACTGTGAAATTATCTGAAGCACTGAACTGGTCTGCTGAAGTTCATTTCGGACCCCGCCGCCCACCCTCACGCCCACGTTTTGTACCCACAAAACTGTAACTTGAGCCCTTACTGTGTTAAATGCATCAAAAACTGGAGGTAGAGGTAGATTTTCCTGAGAAGACGTAAAAAGACGAGAGCCTTGTTTCGGTTCTAAAGCTAGCTCGAAGACACGTGAAGCCCCCTGCACACTGCACATGCTTTCCTAAAATTAGCACTATATTATTTAATCTGCTTTATATTTAATCTCTGTGTGCTGGGGTTGCTACAGCAAATCCAGGAGGAAAAAAAAAGAGCACAAAAATATAACAAACAATATAACCTGATATGATTCACAGCCCTAAAAAAAAGCCATATTTCACAAATAGTCAATAAATGCAGGGTAATCTATACAATTGTCACAGCAGAAGGCATCTTATTTCTCATTTTCTTGTCCGCAGACCCCCCCAGGGTACAGACTCACATGCACCCGAACCCGTAAATGTTGCGGCAAACCTTCCGTTTTTAAAGCTAAAATTCTGAGGTGGGAGGAAAAGAAAGCGACGACATTCCAACGCCACGTTTACGTTTGACACCGGCCACGTCAAACACGGGGACCAAGAGCTCTGCAGGTCCAGAATAATATCCAAGATACACAAAATGCATGTCAAGATGTGCTCCAAATTAGTCCAGCTAAATTAATCCTCATATAAATGCCCTAGACATGACGCACACAACAATGATTAGATCAGAAAATGGAGCCCACAGCTGCAGACACACCGTCTCCACTCGACAATAGATGATCTTCTGATTGAATGTATGTGGCCATAAATCAAGTGAACTCTTTTGGAGACAACCAGAACAACCTGTAGGGTTTTCAAAAGCTCCACTGAAGTATTTAAACCATCTGATGGAGAAACCTGCTCGACCGCAGCAGCTGACATGCAGGCCTTGATTTGGCTGATTAAAACCTGATCACTGATTGTCCAGCTTCAAACATAAACTCTCTGATTGTTTCTGATGATGGTCTAAATGCTGAAGTGAAACACTGAAACGGGGTTGTTCCTGGGCCAATCTCTGCCTGTTGTTTGCGCGTCGTAACAACACCCTCCGCTAGGGGGCGTGCTCGGCGCGACCTGAATCCGGAAACCAAGTATGACAGGAATCTCTTTTTAGCTTATTTCTGATTGTCTGACATCTTTAAAAACAAAACATGCTGTTGAATGTTAATGAACCAGCATGCCTGACGATGTTCAACAGGCTCTGTTGTTGAGGTAGAACCAGGATTTGATTTTCTTTTTTAAGAGATGTCGGAGTGTTGGGAGGTAAACAGCGTTACTACAACATCTCCTGATTGTCACTGTCATGCCATCCGTGCTGATGTATGAGTGAAAGGGACAGAGAGACCTCCACTCTGCTGTTCAAATGCTAAAATCTAGCAGAGCCTGTCAATAGATATACGATAAACATGGACCCATTGAAGGGGGCAGGTGCTCTAATGTTGCCTCAGGGTCCAAAAGGTCACAGGGTCGGAGCTGAAAAAAAAAAAGCAATGTTGATCCTTTTAGATCGCTATTGATTGAATTCTGCTATCTCCAGCAGCACTGCTCACCCCCCAGACCGATGTTTTCAGCATCCGCATGTCTCCGTTTGATTGTCGACCATTAACGGCAACATCTGTTAGCTCCCACAGAGAGAAACAGACGTGGGGACAAATGCCGGACTCTCAGTGTGCTGTCAAATTAAAAAAAAGAAATCAATGAACCGGAGGATTTACAGCGACACAAAGGCTTCCTCCTCGAGAAGGTTCAGCACGCGACGCAGCCGGACGACCCGTGCGTGCTCTCCGTCGCAGTAGGTTTTCGGAAACGCCGTGGTCGGAACCCACGACGAAGCTGCCGGCGCAAAAACACGTAATCTCACGCGCGGACGGACAGACGGGACTTTCGGTTCTGCAAACCTGTTTCATAGAGAGAGACGCTATGATTGGTTGGGCAGAGACTGTTGTCAAGGCCAAAACCCTAAAAAATGCTGCTGATACCAGAGCACATTCAAAGTGAACCTGCTGGACAAGGCCGAGGAGTTGCAATTATTGTCTATTTCAATGGTGCCAACATGTCTGGACGTGGCCAAGAGCCCAACAAGTCATCGGTGTAGCACAGCCTAGCACCCACACTTCATGCGAGTCTGTTCTGAATGGAACTATGATCCAGCAGTTCTCAGAACACTGCATTTATGAAGACTTTGAGACCATAAACCCAAAACTGAGGTAAATAAATTGGTGCGAGAACATGTCCCTAAGCTTACATAGACTTTTTACAGAACGTACCCCCTGCTGGTCCAAGGCACTAAAACATTGTTTTCAGGTCCAAAAGTTCCAAAAGCTCAGATTTTATTATATTTTTTTCAAATATGCGATTCAGCCGATGAAAATGGGGCGCTGCCTCTGAAGCACTTTGAGTTCACTCCTTGGTGTCAGAAGTCACAGTTGAAATTTGGACTTAATTTGGACATGCCTGTGTGGTCTGTTGGGGAGAGCCATCGGCTGTTCAGGGCTGACCGGCGTTTGTGCAGCAGCCGGGGGTCGCTCCCCCACCGGGAGGCCAGTCCAGAATCAAAGCCGTGACAGCCATCTGGTGATATTTGACTGAACAGTAAAAAGTGATTAGAAGGAGGTAGCGCGCTCTCTCCGGTCGTCTCATGCTGTGTTAAGGCCTCAGAGCAGAACCCACATTCAAAGCCCATCTACTTCCCAGCATCAGTAGGAATGAGGCTGGTTAAATCACGGGTCGGGGGGGGGGGGGGTCGGGTAACAATCTTTAACAGTCTACGGAGGTAACACAGGTTTAAACTTCAGAAAGCTGCATGATGGGTGAACTTAAAAAGCGACAGACGCGGCAGCTTATCCACGATATGGTATCTTCATGCTGGATGATGGACAACTTATATTCATATATATAAATATATATATGTAAATATAAGTCCAGTGAGTTTAAACAAACTCCTAATTACAAGCTGCAGAATCGCCTCTGAGCTCACACGCTCAAAAAACAAAGCCCCAAATAAAGCAACAAAAACAAAAAAAAGAAGAGGATCGCAAGACATTCTGTTGTATCACAGACACGTTCGTCCTCGTCACTGCACAGAATAAGAAGCACTTGGATCAGAAGAATCACTAAGTCAAGCAAAACACAAAGCTAAAGAAACAAAAGTCAAACGAGCTTCCTGTGAGACTCGGGCCCCTGATTGTCTCCACGGTGACTGACACCGAAACTTGTGTGATTTTCGGACAGGAAATCGGCGTTTCTCCCGCGTCGCTCAAGGTCTCGGCAGGGTTTTTAAATCTACAAACACGGACATGCACAGGATCAAATCACTCCAAAGGGTAATACTTGGGGACCTTTCTGCAGAAGATGACGCCAAATAAAATAAAATAAATCACTGCGATAAGCAGACGGACACCTGAGAACGGTCCAAAACAACCAGCGTCCAGCGAGGGCGAAAAATAACAGCTCAACTCTCCGCGGCCGCACGGCCGAACCTTAAAACAGCCATTTTGAAGCTTGACAAACAACACAAAGCTTGACACAGAACTGGCCTCATGTCAACAAACATCACTGCTGCAATAATAGACTGAATATCCCCCAAATCTGACCAGTGTCCTGGCAGATTCGTCACATGTTCCACTGGAATCGATATGGTTTGTGGTTGATTGGAGAGCGCGGACCTGCTCCGGACCGGCTCCTACGTAAAATGGCTGTTGTGTGAATGCGATTTTACAGGAAATGAGGTCACAGCGGTCCTGAAGAAACAACACATACCTTTAAAGCTTTTCTGATTAAAAATAGAGTATAATCTTTTTTTTTTTTTAAATAGAATTCTAAATATATAATTTGTTTTCTGCAGCGAGAGGATTGCTAAAGATTTAAATGATAAAACACAATAAAGAGATTAACAATAATGATAATAATGACAATGAAAAAAAAAGGTCTCCTCTTGAGGATAAAACGTCGCTGTTAATCAGTAGCTGTGTTTATGTGTGTAAACAGTGCATTACCTTTCCTGGTTATTACCTTCTCATTTGTTCTCCTATAAGCTGAATATTTATGCAGAAATAAATAATTCACAGGTTGTGCATACATACTTTTTTTTTTAGCATATACTGGTTTTTTTTGGTTGGGATTATTTTTTCTCTGAAATAAGATTGGCTATGAAGAACAAAAGAGGAGATTCTGTGAGAGAAAACCTGAGATAGTGTACTTCAAGTTATGTGAGTTTCAGTTTGTGTCATTTTGTACAGTTTGTGGGTCTTCTCTTTTTGGCATAGACTATGTAGAAAATGAGGCTGATTGTTTTTTTTTTTGGCTTTACTTAGCGTGATGGTTTTAAAAAATAAGGGAGGAAGGGCTGGGAGTTTGTTAAGACAAGGAGTTGCTGGAGTTTGAGGTAGGTGTGTTCTGTTGCTGCTGCTGTTGCTGAGCAACGCGATTGCTGACCGTCTTGTTGGACAATCCAGATGCAGACAAGGCTGCTCCTGCTGCTGCCTGAGCAAAAAGAACGCCTACAAGGAAACAGAAGGGAGAAAAATGACATTAAAACCAAACCTGTTAAGTTTAGCTTAAACTCTACAGCCTCTTTTTTTTTCTCACAAACATAACTCTAACTAATAATCTGGGAATTCACTGTGACTATTTACCCAAAAAAAAACCTCCCTGAAACCACAAACTGTTCTTTTTTTTGTAACTTTCTGTTTGAGTACAGATTAAACAAATTAGACAGTGTGACAACCATACTGGAACTTCTCATTTAGATACCTAGCTAACATAATGAGTAATCCAAATACCATTGAGTACTTTTATTCTGACATGTGGGGGGGAGTGCGAACAAAATGTGCTGGCAGAGAAGATAAGAAGGTTTATTCCCACACAACTTTGTTTAAGTCACGACTGTCTTAATCACAGTCATCTCGACTTCCTGTGTCACCTGACATATACGTACCAGTGTACACCACTCCATTCAGCTCCACTGACATGTTGATGCTGTTTGTGCCATTGGTGGTCAGGTTCAGAGCTGAGTCCTGTCTGCTTTCTACACACAAGAAGAGAAGCCAGGTTACTAAACCGCCTCAGACTCCTATTGTATTCTGCCTGGAAACAGTTCAATGACATAAAGGAAGTTGAGTTATACAATTAGACACTGTAGAAGAAACCGCACACCAAGAGAACACATGTCTTCTATGTTTGAATGAATGTATGTATCTTTCTGCTGCAGCATATGTGAAACCGGGTTAACGTATAGGCTGTTCCTTCGACGTCTGCTGTTGCGGTTTGAGGTGATCTGACAACAGTATGTGACATAGTAATTGAAAGGAGGGGGAGGGAAGCCTGAAATCCAGTTTCTGCTGATACTGGGGTGAAAACGAATTAGAGAATTGCCAAATCCACAATGAGCTGGCAACAGATGTGGCCAATTACTCAAAAGTAAAGTTGGGAGGGGATTGAAAGAAGATTAAACTGTGGGATGATTGTTTGCACAGGAAAAACAGGTCAACTGGCAGCAGATTATAGTATTAGAACGTCTTCAGAGGTGATGATGGGTGAGGTTCACGACAGTACCAAACACTGTGTAAAGGATATGACTCCCTGGCCTCGGGAGCACTTCCTTAAACCGCTGACAGTAAACAATTTGTAAACAAATAATTGCTTTTATTGATCTTTTGCAAAGTCTCCAACTTTTAGAGCTGGAGTTTTATTTGTCAAATAGAAGATAAGATCTACTTTTATTTAACCAGCGCTCCCCCACCCCTGAGAGGCAGCCTAGTGTGTTGTAACAAACCAGTCTTCAAAGAGATTGAGGGGGGGGTGTATTCTGCTCCATGCTCATGTCAGTGGTTCAGTACCTTGATTATTAATGCGGATGTTCATCGGTATCTGACCGGTCATGGCCAGCAGGTTGTGTTGCAGGGCTCTCTGCAGCAGCCGGTGCTGCTCCTCAGCCGGCATCGCCATCTTCTTCTCTGGTGGCTCGCCAGCCTCCAGTTTGTCCCTCAGCTGTTCCAGAGCCGCCACCTGAGCTGCCATTGCTGCCTGGGCTGCTGCCGCTTGCACCGCGGCCACGGAGTGACCAGCCAAAGGTCCCGCTGACAGCCGCGCCATACCGACCCCCGGCAGGTGCTGACCTCCCTCCTCTTCTGGCCAGACACCACGCAGAGGACAAGAATGGAGATATTTAATCGATGGAAGCAAACACAATCCGATTTGCCTCACGCAGAAAGCTCACCTTTCTTAATCTTCTGGATGGGGGTCAGCGAGGCCCCATTGGTGCTCACGGGCAGGCTCATACTGGATGTGGGGAGCTTTGGCGATGAAAGCATGGTGGGAGTCCCGTTGGGCGAGTATGTGAACAGGGAGCTGCTGAAGCTCTGTCGTCGGCCTTCCCGCCGATTGCTGTCGATGGCTGCCTGGAGCTCGTTGGGGTTGCTCAGTCCCCTCTTATCACATTCATATGGGTACAGGTACTTCATGTATCTGCAGGAAACAACACTGAGTTTATCTCCCACTGGAAAAGCAGACAAACTGCCTTCCTGAAGAAGCTGAATATGTTAGGTGAGCAGTGTCCTCTAAGCAGTAGCAGTTTTGTTGGATTATCTTGCCCAATTCATTCTTTCATTACAGTTAATGTTAAAAATTAAGCCATTGTTAATGTGCTACCAGGTGTCATGTTCCCTTTGTTCCTCAAACTTAGTGTAATGAAATTTTGTCATGGTAATCAGTTTTCTTCTGCCTGATCTCTGGGGGACGTCAGAGTAAAAACCTAATGATCACTAATGCCATTATGATCGCAGGCTGCGTGCAAAGGCCACATATTGTTCACAGAAATTCCATGTAATTACGCTCTGGGGTGTTTTGGATCTATGATTAAAGAACTTACCGAGCTGCACCAGAGGAAGTGTATAAACCACCGTCTGAAAATCAAGATATCTCTGGCTGCAGCTTCACACATCATAATCTTAATGTCGTTGCAAAGGTGGATCAGAGGTATTTTTGAAATTCCAGGTGGCATTCATGCATTATTGGACGTGGGGGTGCAGCTCGTAATGAGTGAGCCAGCATGTGTATTTAGACAGGGGTCAGGTAAAGAACTGTGTGTTGACTTCTGAGAGCAGGCATGAAACACTGAGCACAACAGAGGGATTATGGGCACGGAGAGTAATGGCTACCCAAAGCTACAGACACCCAAATCAGCCATGTTATTCATCTGCTACTCAAAGAAAACGATCATCACAACATTCCAATAAATTACTGTTTGGGTTCAGCTACCAGGGAGGTGTGTGTGTGTGTGTGTGTGTGTGTGTACTGACTGTGTGCGGAGGGTGAAGGCTGCACTGGTGATTGAGGTAGGCAGGTTGAGTCCCTTGGTAATCTCCCTCCACAGTTTCTTGTTGATAACCTCGACCAGACCGCCCTTCTCAGTCACCAGCCTGTAGAGTGAGTACAAATCCAGAACCTGCTTGGCCATAATGGGAATACGGTTCACTGGAGTTCCTGGAAGAACACAGACGCACAAATGGAAAAACCTGTCAGGGAAGGACGCTTATTTTCATGCAGACAGAGCAGTTATGAAGACCTATTACTTAAATTAGCGACATCCTCATTTCCTTTAAATGTTATTAATCTGACAGACAAGATGGAATACCAGTCAGTCTAATGAATAATAAATGATTCCTGCAATTTAAAGATTTTTTCCTTCTCTTTTCCTGAGGCTGCTTTTGTCCTTAAACTGTGACACCATTGATCTATGCCATGAAAAATCCAGCAAATGTCATAGTGATCCTATATGCACAGGGACGAAATGTCTCACGTAAAAACACGACCCACAGGTGGCGCTCTCATAGTTTCAGAGCAGACGTGGCAGATCCTTCCACTGACTTTAACTCTGTAAACACTGTTACTGGTTTTCCAGTTGTAAACACATGTCGGCTGTGCTCAGCCAGCTTATCTGATTAATATGTGAGTCAGCTTTGTCAAATTAACAAGGCTGTTTAGTATTTCAATGAATGCAAACATTTGAGGCGAGCCCTAGGGCCCGCTGCTGCTGTAGGTACTCAACTATCCAGGTCATAGAAGCTAAGTGCTTCATTTCGAGGCAAGTGGACTTCTTTTGTCTACTGTCAGCAGAGATTAAAGTACAAGAGCCCCAGAATGAAGGACTGAAGCAGTTTTAGTCAGACTGTAAATGCATCAGAAATATCTGAGGGCGTGAGCAGTCTAAGTCGGAAGGGTGGGAGTGGGGTGTGTGTTGTTGGGGTAGGCAGGCAGCTGCATGGACGAGCAGGACAGGAAGGTAAACCAATCCATTCCCAGGCATTGATACGACGTGTCCTGCCTAGTTACAGCCTGGGAAAGACGAGGGGCTCGGCAGCCATAAAGGAATAATGTCCGAAATGAATAAAGACCCCACCCATGTGAGTGAAAGATAAGTAGACCCTGCATTGTTTGAGATCAGAATGATACAAGATCCCTCTCACACACACAGACACACACGCCCAGAGTTACATACCCCTTTTTTGCATGAAGCTGAAGAGGTCATCCAGAAACTCTTTCCTCTTTGGGTCTCTGTCCAGTTCATACAGCTGTGAAGAGGAAGAAACAAAAGAGGCCTGTTAGTGTTTTCTATAAAACATCCACGAGCATGTCCTGTCAACCGCAATGAGTGATGGAAAAGCTCAGCAACATGCTCAGCAAAAATCAAAGAATAGAACAAACATCACATATGCCTGCTGACAGGAATGGTCACACTGTCAATTCTGGCTACATTATCCACCCAGCAGATACAATAATATAGATATATGACCAAAACAAACAGACCAAAGTCACCTTCATCTTAGGCCGACTCAGTTTATATATTGAAGATCACTTTAAATCTGAAAAGTGTTCCATTTTTACAAGGACAGGATGAATATAAGGTCACAATTACTCTGACCTTCAAAAAGCTGGTTAAATGTTATGGGTTAGGTATGAAGTAGTCTTCTTTAAAGGCAAAAACAAATTAAATAGGGCCTAATCAGACATAGAGATGATGGAGAAAGGAGACAGAAATTTGACCAGAATGGCTTGATGAGAACCTGATGTTGTCCCTGCTGTTAGCGGGCCCCTGGGCTCTGGAAAGTTTGGTAAAAGCAGTAAAAATGGGGCACCAGTAGAAGGGGAGTACAGAGACACTATTGAGCCGGAGGGTTTGTTTTCCTCGGTCTACAACTCTTGTGTGATCGGAAAATATCCTGCTGTAGGTTACTAGTGGTGACACCAACATGTAGTCTGACACGGGATAAGTCACACGGCGGGCAGCCCGTCACGAACCGTTCACCAGCAAATCTATGAGCACGGGCTCAAATGAAGAGTTTGTAATGAACAATCTCACGTTCGATTACATGTGTGTTTTAGAGCATTGCATAACCAAGAAGAACATTAAAAAATATCATTTAACTTTGATATAATTGACAGGTAAAAACCAGGGCACTCCCAGAGGAGAATGTTGCTTTGTTTTTGATGTGTAAATATGTTCCGATCCCAGTTTCCCAGATGGAGTTTGTGTCATTTGCATTTCCAAATCACAAGAATCTAAAAAAAAAAAAAGCAACAATTTATTTCAAACTAATAAAACAAACAAACACTGAAATAGTCAAAATAAAACACATTTACTTCATTATAATCATAGAAGACCAAAGTACAGCTAAGCCTCATTCAACTGATAACACTAAAAAAGTCCAAAGACGTGCATGTTGACATTAATTCTGACTTCTGTCGCAACAATAACACATCAGACTGCTGTTAGCTTTAGGCAGTCGGGCAGAGAAAATGAGGGGCTCCTCCTTCTGAAGCCTGGTTTGATGACTACAGCCGCGGCCTCTGACCGCAAAAAAATTGTCCCTCGCTGTGGCATTCAGCTCTCATTAGCAACACCAAGCTGCCATCAGGTCTTATTATGTAGTGGACAGAGAGAACAGACCAGTTGGGACTGATGGGGGCAGTGCTGGAGGGGGGAGGGGGGGGGTGCAGGTTCCTGGCTAATGCACAGGCCTGCTGGAGGCAAGGGGGAGTTTTAATTACAGGATGCATGCATTTCGTGAAGTGCCGCACCATAAATCTCGGAAATTACCCCTCTATTTCCCATCCCCCCGCATTGCATTATTTGCCCTCCCTTTCTCCCGTGTTCCTGATCAAACAAACTCTAGTTCCCTTAAGGGCCCACAGGGGGCGCTGTCACGTGGATAAGAGTTTTCCTAGTCCTCCAGACGGGTTAACATAGAACATTTAAAAAAAATAAATGATGACACACTTGTGGGCAACACTACATAACAGTACTAGTGAAGTCCGAGCCTGCTCACGGTGTCCCTCTTACTGATGGATATCAAGTTTCAGGTCTCATTCAGTAGTTGTGAACACACTCATGGACACTGTATCCTGCTCGTGTCTGTGAACATGTGACTAATCTAAGATTGCAGCTGTCGCCTCTGCTGAAGCTGTTTGACGGCATCTACAAATGAATAATAATGTACAGTTTATGTTAAATATACTGCATTTCTGAATGCATTCAGCTGGCAGTTGCTAAAAGCCCAAATCATACAAAGATCGAGGGGAGGGATCCGGTTGTCTTGCTAACTCTAAATCATGTACAGGAACATGCTAAGTTGCCTCCATCTGTTCAAATATTTAGCTGAGAAAAAAGCAGCTTGGGCAAAATATGCACAAAGGGACACCACATTAACAGCCTGACAGAAAGGTCGAGTTAAATATTACACGTGCGCTGCTGCTGTTTATGCTCAAGGGCTGGGGGCTGTGCTCGACAACACACGAGGGAAATGCAAATCAACTGGTTTTATAAACAATTCATAGCATTGCCAGTTAGGGTTGGTTAGTTCCTAAAGTTTGTCTTGAAACTCGACAAAAAGGAATTGGGCCGACAGGTCCAAGCACTCTGACTGAAAGGGTAGCAGAGATAGAAGCTGGTAATGGATAAGGATCCTGTCCAACCAGCAAGACCACTGCTCCCCACCCCCGTTATTTAATGCACCCGTCCAGCATTGTCGTTGTCTTTTCTGTCGCAGATCTCTTTCATTGTTTCACGTCTCTCAGCATATACAGCCCATAACCCCTATGTACTTTATATTCCCCCGTCACCACCACCACCTGCACTCACGGACACATGTGAAAGCAGAGGTAGGTGTGGTTACTGGTTGTAGGTTTCCATGTCTAGAATGTGCACGGGGGCATGGGCCCCTCCTGGATTAAAGCTCTGCTATTCATATAAATGACAAGAAACACAAAACACCCGAAACCTGGCCGACTGGTAAAACCTGGAGCAACTTCACTCCCACGTATAGCATCACACTTTATTGCTGACGGGAGGCGCAGGCGTCTAAACTGCATATATTAGCTTATTGATCTGCTTACCGTGTTAAATTTGGAGAAAAGAAGCTTTGATTATAGGTGATCTCTTTGACAAAGGGGAGGATTAAAAGTCAACTGAGTATGGCCTCCTTATCTGTATGTACGTATGTTTGTGTTAGTCGATTCCAGCCCTGCCCGAGAATGTAGGTCAGTCACAGAAAAACTGTAAACAGGCTTTGATCGGAAAACAATGTCTTTTTTCTTGCAAGCGCTCAGTAACCAAAGAGTAGCCTGTTGCTGCAGCTTTGCAGCTATAAAAGCAGTTGTGAAAGGGGAGGAAGTGTGCGTGTGTGTGTGTGTGTGTGTGTGTGTGTGAGAGAGAGAGAAAGGCAGGGGAGGGGTCCGTTTCACTATTAATGCAAATGGAAGATAGGCAACTAGCAGCACACAAGTGTCACATAGCACTTAACAGAAGCCCTGCAACTGAAACCCAAAACTGAGAGGAGACCCGGGTATTGCCTACATCCCCTCATACACCTGCCAATCACCTCCGTCGACTTAAGGGCTGTCTCGTGCACTCAGCCACACACAAAATACGCTTGTTTATTTTATACACATATAATGTGGACATCTATCTGTCCAATGTTCCACCTTAAATCACTGGATTTTCTTATTAGAACAAGATGAGTCAAAAGCTCCACCCTTTGCTCTCCAAGCTCATGTATTCCATCGTTAAAGGCATGATTGAGCAATCAAAGTCTATTAAAACATGCTCCTATACAGAATTTAGACTTGATGTAATTAATGTCTGCTATGTGCACAACAGAAACCCGGTTCACATCAAACCGCTTAATCTCTTAAACCGCATGTTGCAGGACCGGTTTCACAACTCCAGGTACAGCCATTTCCTCCTGTGAGGTACATTACAATGTATAGTACCGGTTTGCTGCATGAGATCCTGTCTGATTTAACCCATTCAGTGTGTGTAAGGGAGAACAGTGAATGAGAAGAAAACACTTAAATTTAAAACCACACACTGACTAAAATGAACAAAAACATTGTGAAACAAATTCAAAGAACGCGTGCCTGATGATTCTGCTTAGCGTGTAGTCGCTGAAAGCTGTAGCGCCCATGGACATCGCTACTCGCCGTTTCCTTCCTGGAGAAGCTTTGACAGGCTTTTACTGCCGCCACCCTGATTTCCTGCTTGGTGTGTGTCTGCGCCTCGTCTTCACTAACGGACTCAGCTGCTGTAAAATATGGGGTATATCCCTCTGTCCTGTAAAACACCATCTTGTCAGATTTACAGCGTTTGGTGGAATGTGAGCAAACAGTAGAGAACTACTGGCTTCAGACTTCACACCAGTGGACCGTGGGGCAGGCGTTATGATTTAAGATGCCATCTTCCAAGGGCGCCATTGGCTGTTGCGTTAAATTCAACAGCGAATTCTTTCTTCTTTTTGCAAGTGCACACCTTTTATCTGCCTCATTGGTTATGAATAATAAAGGAATGGACCACGCCTGACCCAGCGCTGTGCATCAGGCAACTCCTTAAACACATGTTGTGTTGTAAATCCGTCTATTGTGTCAAAAACTTTTTTGGGGGGTTATAAATGTATCCAAATTCCACACATGGATTCACTGACATGAATATGGCCACTATTATCTGATGCAAAGGAGGTCAGGGAATGCACGGCTGGTAAAGAGAGGGGTGGTGGTATTGATATGGCTCCGGACCACATGACCAGCTGTACTCAAGCAATGCATTGTTCCAGGCCAAAGCCTTTTTATGAGAGTCATTAATGTTGAAAAGCAAACACACCACAAAGGCTCAGTATTCCCGCAAATATGTCACACAGAGTGCATACGGTTCTGCTAATCCCATAATGCAACACTGTATTTTTGTTCCGGAAATATACACAAGATCCTGAATGTAAACTGCATTATAGGATTTAATTATGTTCTGTAACTCGAATCATAATCCAAATAACCCTGCTTTAGAAGAATGTCCCGAGATATCCCCTTAAGTGCTAAAACAAAAAGGAATAGAGGAACGGCTCCTCTGGTTCCCTCCGATCCGCTGCCGTCCTCTGAACCACCATTAGGATGAAGCTGTTGTCTGTGCGAGAAGAAACCTCTGAGCTTTTATAGAGGGACTCAGGAGCTTTATAAACGCGGCTCCGAGCAGCAGAAAATAACGCGCCTTCTTCCTCAGACGCTGGTATCCGTGGCAGCACCGTGAAAGTCCTGCGACAAGCACAGACTTGGAGCCAGAACTAGGTCTTAGTGAAAGGCTGTTATTACTCAAGTCTTCAGCTTCTCAGCCTTACCGGCTGCCATTTAAAGATTAACAGATCACAACAGTCTGAGCAGAGGCGTCTAGAGATTTGTGTCCATGTGTGTGTGTGTGTGTGTGTGTTTGTGTAACGCTAAAGCTGTTATCAAGGGCTCTGATTGGACGATGTCATTTTGAGAAAGAATATTCCGAGGATTGATCCAGGACTGAATTGCCAACTTCATTTATGAGCTCTGTGTCTGAATTTCCTTTGTAAATTTCCTCTGCACGCCTGGGGGATGGTGAACTTTAAAAATATATGATTTGCAGAGCCGTAACAGCCAAGATTCTCCCCTGAGGTTTAATTTACAGTACCTTCTCCTCCTCACTCAAATGCAATTAGACCGGCAGCAAATAGCGCAGCAGAGAGGAGGCAGGGAGGCGCCGTATTTGTTCCTAGTGATGTCATTGCTTTTAGATTAGTCCAATTTTGTTTCAGATAACTAAATTAGTGTAAATTAGGGATTTTAGATATGAGTAAAGAGGTTAAATATGTCCTTGAGGCGTGCAGGATCACGTAAATAAATACATTTCAGGTCGATTGACGACATGTCCGGAGCTAATTTTTTTCCCCTCAACGTTCATTTGTAAGTTCTGTTTGATTAAATGAAAAACCACCAAACGATGTGACGAAGCTTTTTTTTTTCGTGGGCGGGGGGGGGTTAGAATGATTCTTTCACTGTGAGCTGACACAACACAGCATGATTCTTTAAAAAAAACATTGAAGCTAAAGTGTTGCAAAACCGATATCCATCTCATAAAAGGAGAAAATTTTAAAGAATATAACAACATATCAATTAATGTCGTTATTGTGCGACGAGCAAAAAAATTTCAGTGTGAAATTAAAGTGCACTGCCAGACAAGCTGGAAATAACTAAATCCCGCCAGGCGCCAAAGCGGACAGCAGCGTGACAGAAATGACACGGACACGTTGCTGGAAACTGACATTTATAATGAATCCATCTTTGTGTCCCCCCCCCCGCAGGGTGAACAATAGGCCTGTCCAACTGCAGATGCCCCAATGCTGCTGTATTGACCGCAGGATCAAACACATCATAATCTTAACTGATTGGCTGACCTCGTAAAAGTCTATAGGCCGAGGAGGAGAAGCCGCCATAACTGGCTCCGCCTCCTCCGCTGACATATTCAGCGTTTAAATGACATCGGAAAACATCAGAAATGACGTGTTCGGAGACCTGCTGGACAAAAAAAAGCATGTTTCAATGTTGGAACTTTGGTAAGCAGCCAGCAGAAGAGATTTAGGGACACTGAATTATTCTCTCAAACAGCTACAGTGAAGTTCATACAAGTAATTTTAGAAGCTGATGTAAAATAAAGAAATGACAGCAGATTGGCAATTTTATTGTAAAATTAAGCTTCTATGTTTTCACCTTTTCCTCTTTCACCCTCATGTGAAATCCATCTCGGGCGGCTTAATCTAAGGACCTCTGAGGACAGGGTTCCTTTACGGTGCACACTATTCTCAGGGGCTTTGTCAGGAATTTTTATACCCATCTTGCCTTGGATATAATTGGATATGTGGTACTGCTTGGGCGACATGGGAAATAGGTGAAAATCACTTGATGAAAACAAGACAAGGAAGCAGAATGAGCGCCATCCTACACTCAACATGCACGCCATTCCTGCGTGCGGCAGCTGCTACAGCTCGTGCATTCGGATAACAATCAGAAATAGTAGCCAGATTCCCAGAGTCCCTGAGAGCCTGGTGCATGTAGCTGTGAGCTATCTGTTGAAACGGCGCTGCTAATGACTGGGATCACGATGAAGGATGGGTGGGCAGGGCAACGCTGGAGGAAATGGGTGTAGTGGTGTGCAGTAATCACATGCAAATTTTTTGTGAGACGAATCAAATGAGGGAAATCACCTGAGCACCCGCTTTCGGGTGCTTCTTGCGCAAGACCGTCTGTGTCATTTCTTCTAAAAGAGGTCTATTGATACGCAGGCCCTACCCTCACAGTGAAGCTGAATAATGGGTGATGAAACGGGAAATGTTTACTTATTGTCAACGCCGATGCAGTGATCATGCGAATCAAGAGGCAAAAAGATGCAAAAACAGATAAAGCAGTGAAAACAGGTTCATAGGAGGGAACGAAAGTGGGTGACGGCCTGTAGGAGACACGTAGGTGGATTTATGCTTGATTACTCCTCTGCTGAATTCTTTAGGCACGTGTCAATGTGAGGTGGCTGAATTAACATATCAAGCCTACAGAGTCCCCCAGATGACAGATACCTGACCTAAGACTGAGATGTCACGGGCACATTGCATAATCAATAGTTAAATGAACTGCTGCTTGACCTCCAGGACACTATGGGGTGCATAAGCGGTCTAAATTCTTACCTGGACCATTTGCCTGCACTGCTTCACCAATCTCACAGGCCTTTACTGTCCTCACCCAATTAAAAAAATGCTTTACCCTTCGGATCAATGATATCCCGTGGCCAAGACTGAAAACGACTGTAGCAGAAATGACAGTTTGTGGTCTGTTTTCTAGACAAAGCGAGACCACAGAACACGTGCTAATATGCATGAAAAGAGCCCTGTACCTGAACCAATATGTCAAGCCATCAATATTATTCTTCATGTTCTTTGTGCTAATGCTTATCGAGCTGTCTGCAGTGGAAATTATTCCACTATGAGCTCAAACTGTTGTGAAAGAGGTTATGAGCTTTTAGTTGCATCTTTAGTATCTATAGCATGAAGAGCCTTAAAGCTGAGACATCCTGCTATGCTTTCACAATGGAGAGAGGATATCTTTTATCAACAACACCACCAGAGTTTTTGCCACGGGAGTCAAATGTGCCTTGAAGATTATAGATCACAACACTCAAAGGGCCTTTTATGATAAATGTCAGCAAAGTGCACACTGCTCTGCATGTTTCTGAGCTGTTGACGGCACATGTGAGATCTGGACCTTGAGAAAGTATTTCTATCTACGTTTGACCTATTTCTTAATTGATTTTTTCCAGGAATGAAAGCTTTCTACCTATTCAAAAGCATCTCAAGGCGACAGAACTCTCACTGCTTTTGTTCCAGTAAATGCCCTCACCGTGGCTGTTTTATAGAAAGATGTCACTCGAGGCTTTGTTGACAGTTGCGACCTTTCCACGAGAATCTATTTCCGCTCTGTATTGAATCACAAGGCTAAAGTGAAGAGTCCTTGCAGAATAAGCTGACATTTCTTTTAAAAGGCAAGACTGAACATAGAAAGATTCACACATCCCAGTGTGGGCCCCACACTTAAGGTTTTCTATATGATCATTTAATATGCGTGTTCATGAGGAACGAGCGCAGCCGGCATTAAGGTACGCGACAAAACTGGACATTATACAACAGCAGCAAAGATCTAGAAAGCGCTAGCCTGGGCCTTTATGCAATCTTTGTTTACATTCCAGCTCTAACCCCGGCTCCTCCGTATTGAACCACTGCCAATTTCTAGAATCCCCATGGCTGCACAATTTCTGACATCAGCTCCATGCTGCTGCACGTTAAGCGTTGGACACGACCTCGATGGCCTGCAGTGCTTCACAGCGAAAATGAGCATGTACTACACACACTACTTGGCAGTGGTTCAAAAGGCTACGACAACTGAACGACTCCTTCTCTCTTCCCTCCGTCACACCTCTTACCCCTCACGTTCCCCACGCAGCCAGAGTTTCCCAGGTCTTTCCATGCTGCTTCAGCCATTTTTGTTATTTACCCAGCCCAAGAAAATCTTGTTTTTTTCCCCTGCACAATGCAAACGTAGGAGGAAACCTCTGCAGATTAATTCTACATTTAAGAATACTAATTAAAAAGAGCCATTGGCCTGAGCAAATTGATTACAGACAAGAAAAATAAGCATAAATTAAATGATGACTGTACGCAAAAAAAAAAAGTGATTCTTTATCTGTAAATGATATTTGTTATTCATTAAAACAGAACCAGCTGATATGGGGTTCAATAAAGTGAGAAAGATTTCTCCTTTTCTGCTTGATATTTCCTGTGAATTTAAGGATGGGACAGATTCCAGTAAAAGTTTGTCTTGCCTTTGCCACAGCTGCTTAAACTTCTTATAAAACAACATGGCGTGCTTACACGCACAACCCTCAGATAGATCAAAAGGCCAAAATGAAACAGCAGAGGGAAATAAACCCCAGTGAGCACTTATCAGACAGCTGTATCAGCAAAAACCTGACGGACAATCCCAGTAAGTGTCGCTCCCAGTTGGCTCCTATTGGAGGAACGCTTCCTGTAGTCACTAACAGCCACCTCCCCCACCCTCAATAAGTGTGTGTGTGTGTGTGTGTGTGTGTGTGTGTGCGCGCAATTTAATGTTTAATGCCAACTCCCCTCCATTCACCCTGATCACGGTGAGTGCCATGAATTTTTAAAGACATCCCTACTTTACTGTCCATCTGGGCTCCATCTGCCCAGCCGCTGATGTTTAACGCAGACAGACACACGGGACCGGAGGTTTCAAAGGCTCTACATGGCCTCTGGACCAGGTCTGGCCAAGGACTCTCCTGTTTACAAAAGGGGATGGTGGAGCAGGACAGTTGTATAAGTGTGCCCCTGGACATTATTGAAATTATCCACAAATACTCTGTTCTTGGGTCAAAGACCTGTGGTGCTTTAGAAGAAAATCATTCCCTTACAACATGACTCTTACACTTCCAGAAGCAAGTTTTTCACCATGAAAATGAATCTTAAATTGGCGTAAACACCAAGTACACGGGGGGATGGGGCACACAGGCGGGCTCCCTTTAATTAATCAAATTAGCCACTGGGTAACCTTCTGTCTCAGTGTAAATTATGGTCCAAAAAATGCAGGGCTCCACTCAGGCAGCAGCGTTGATATTTAGATGAAGCCGATGGGGGAGGGTTGCATTTGGATGACTGAAATAACCAAACCGAACTGCCAGAGAACCGGCCGAGTAAATCAGCTTAAATTACACAATAATCCAATTAGGTTTGCATAATTTGATATCTGCACAACCGTGTTACATTTTGCCAAAGAGATATCATTTTAAACAGTTAGTAATTTTTAATAATTCACTTAAAACCACAGTGTAACCGTCCGTTCTAACAGGCCAGGCCTCCTGGCCGGATTTAGTCTGACCTTTCAGTGGAGACTGCGGAGAAGCGACGGTGGCCGTATGATCCACCAGGAATGCAGATTGGCTGATATATCTTAGCCTCACACAGCCTGGGGCAAAGCTCAATAGCCTCCACTAAAGCAGGGGTTAGTGTGCACATTTCCTCACCTGCACGACTCACAGAGCCAAGGCCGGACTAGATTTGTAGAATGTTTGGGTTTTTCATGTAACAGGCTTATTTGTGACCACAGTTTGTACATTTATCTGAAACTTTCTGTCATCTTTAACCTCTGTCAACAGCTTATGTCAGTGACCTCCTGCTAATTCCTCCTCCAGAACGCAGTAAGTCGGACTCAGCCACTGACAATTGTTGTTGTGAAGCAGCAGAGATATTAGAGCTGATACTGGCTGTGAATGACACAACCTAAACAGAGCCCCCGACTGCTGCAGACTGATAGAGGCGTGCCAGTTTTCTGCTGAGGATGTGGGGTTCCTAGTGGCCACATTATCACCCTCCCTCAGGCACATTCCAACAGCCTCCACCCACCTGCCCAGAATAAACCGTACAGTCTAAGCTCCTTCCTTCCAATCCCATGATCTCAACGCACACAATTCAATGCAATAAAATCCAAGCTATAAAAAGGGTCTTTTTAACGTAGAAAAGAGTCCAAACTACCAAACATGTAGCATAAATAGCATAAACTATAGCTCACCTTAAGGTCACCTTATTTTAGTTGTCATGTTTTCAGTATTAAGATACTACCTGCACCTCAAAGATCGGTGCTGTAGGAATGTGAGAATGCACCCGACGACACTGAATCCATTTTAAGATCCTGTCTGTTTAGTCGTCTGAACTGCTCGTAACCACATTCTTTAGGGAGAACACAAATGCAGCCTGGGAAACCTGTAAAAGTCCACAGACCGAGTTAATGTGACAGGCCGTCCTGAGCAGGCGTCAAAGACAAAGAACAGCACATGAAAAACACTTTCCCTCAATGAGGAGGTGCCATCAGGAGTCACAAGCACCTGATGCCAGTTCTCTTCAGGAGGACCACTTGGATCACTGGACACATTAAGACCAGGTGAAAACCGCCTCACTTAGAGTCGACATGTTAGGAACACACAGTACCGAGCAAGTCGGTCCCAATGCTTTGCATCAACAAGTAGGAACACGACTCAACTCCATACCATCTCCAGCACTACACAAAAGCCAACACTTGCCAAAGCAAACGCCTGTCAATTAGCAAGAGTCCAGGAAACATTTATCAGAGTTTTACTGAAATTACCAAGTCATAGAAAACCTGTCGCAACACAAAATCACACTCATGCTGCCTGTAAGAGTCACCAGAGGAGATGAAGTCTGTGGGTACAAACTTATAGGACTGTACTTCCTGGAATCTCTCAGCATTCTCAGGTTGGGCCACATAACAGCTTCATTGTGTGTTTTCTGGATACAATCAGCAGGTTAGTGCTGATTAGAACATATTCAGTGTTTTACTATCAATCGTTCTGGTGACAATAACCACTTAGTTGGTGGTGTGAAGTCATCGCCTCGGACACCTGTTAAAGCGTGGGTGGGTATTGACAGAAACTCTGCTGACACATGACCGAGGGGCACGAAGAGTGAGGATTTTCTGGCCTTAAAATCGTCACCGGACTAAAATTTCCCATTGTGTCTGTGGCAGCTGCTCAAATTCAGGTTGTGAGTTATGACGTTTTGCCCCGGGCCCACATGACTCACTACAAACTACTCACCTGATTGAGAAAAGACTGGGGTGTTTTGTAAAAGGAAACAAAACATGTAAATTTCGGTCTGATTACTGCCCCTCTTGTACGACAACGAGAAACCACAAATGGCAGTTTCTCGGGGGGAATAAAAAAAGAAAAAACGGCATTAGAAGAAAGAAAACGGCGCTCTGAAAATATAAGTTAGGGCTGAAATGAGCAAGTTTGATTCGGATCGGGTTAGAATTATCGGGGGAGAGACTGTCATCACCATGACAAACCTGTCATTTCTGCGTTGCAGACGCAGTACACTTATAGAAGATCATAATCACAGACCAAAGCCTCAATTATTACTAATCACCATCATCATCCAAGGTTAAAATTAGTCCGATCTGACTGACGATCCAAAATTGTGATATCACCATACTACAAACCCAGTAGTGATGATGTGAAGAGCCATTACTTGAACTGTGCCTTATAAACCTTATGCAACACCTTCTATATTCAGGCAGTAATTCACAAAGCTTTAAAAGAGACTCTATAGCAGGAGGAGCTTGATGCTGGACACAATGACATATGTTTTCATGGACTGGGTTGCAGTAATCACTAATCTTAACAGCTCAGATACTGGCTGTCTTGATTACGAAACCGCCATCGAGTGTCTGACATGTGATAAAAAAAAGAACAGCGTATTCCACCTGAAAACCACCAGCTGCCAAGTATCTATTCAAGTCATTCGCGCAGAGCTTCATGCAGGGAGGGGTAAGCTATTTAGAGAAGCAGAGTATAGGTTTGAGGGGAGTTTTATTTCAAAAGCTCTGTAATTACAAGAAATGCGCCTTAAATTACAGAATCTGTGGCCAGGGTTGGAAATGACAGGCAGAAAGGCTGGGCGAGGTGAATTTAGTGGTCAGAATTTCTGAAAAACTGTGTGCATCAACACAGGTTTCTATAGGAGTTCAGTATTCTCTATTCAAATAAAAGACAATCGGCTTTTCATGCCGCCAAACATGTTTTATGGGCTGGTATGCTTTAAAGGACAAGTGTGTTTGCATTTCAATAGCGGGTTCCATTATGTCATCAGGCTGCCTATTAAAATGGCCTTGGAAACCAGTTTAAACTCCTTTTTCCCCTAGTTTGTTTCCACAAAAACACAAAAGGTTTTAATTCAGCCCAGATGAAAACTGGTTCTTATGATATCAGCACGTGGGATGGTTTAGTTTTACGCATTTCAATTTTAAAATATTTTTAAAAAAAAGAAATTATGACATGACCCCTTGGCCTGACGGGTCACTTGATCTTACTCCCTGGGGCGTTCCTTTGCATCACAGGAGTTGTTTCACAGGGTGCAGCCTGTCTAACTTTCAAGTTCTTAGAACATTTGCGAAGCTGTACGAGTGGGAAGAGGTAATGCGGGTTCGCACTTATATTTAATATGGCCACAACCTTTAATACAACATTAAAAGGCTAAACCAACTTTTATCTTTATATCAACGGTCAGGAATGGAGAGTGGATTTCACAACCCCCCTGGACACAGACCCCCATCGTAACTGTTGACAGATATAAATCTTTTCAAGTAAACAGTGTGTCTTATTCTGCTGGGGCCTCCCACATAATATCCATCCCCCTAGCATGTTTACAGTAAACGCCAGCATGGTAAAGCTGTTAAAATGTACCCCCACCCCCCTCCCATTCCACTCCAATAATCTTCTCTTCCTCAGCACACAGTTCCATTCAGTCCAGGAAACTTTTCTTTTTTTTTTACTTCGTCGGTCCCCCTCTTTTACTGCCGAGCACATTATTGAGGAAACGTCTGCTGTGAACGCTGAGCTTGTCCAGCACAATAACTGATGAGACAATTATTGTTGGGCATTGTTGAGACCGGAGCCACTGACAGATGGCGAACTTAAGGACGTCAGTCAGGTGGATAAGACAAATTAAAAGCCTCAGTTTCGGATCCATTTGGTCGCTGGCTTGTGTTAGTCTTCCACCCCGACTCTGTGGTTGTAACCCAGATGATTTCAGAACAAAAATAGTTCCATTTGGTATCGTGAATGACATAGTCAGGCTTATATTAGCTTGCATGTCGTGCCTCCATATTCCCACAGAGGCAGAGATTATATTTTTGAAACATCTCCTGACGATTTTGTCACTTCTGCTTTTTTTTTTTTAAACTTCACATCATTACAGTATGTTGTTACGTCATCCCCAGTCTCTATTTTCAGTAAATTTGTTGCTCTGTGTGATCACATCAAACGGTGGGTAGCGTCTTCTAGCATGATCCCCTCAAGCGGTGTCGACATGAAGAAATCCGAAGACATCCTACCTGTCTGAACTGCTCCTCGTAGGTCCATTCTCCGTGGTCCTGCCCGCCCAGGTGGCCGTGTGGGGCGTGTGAAGGCAGGATGGATACGTGGTGCTCCTGGTCGATGCTGGGACGGGCCTTCAGCAGCTGGGAGTGGGGATGAAGCTGACGATGGGGCAGCAGGAGGATTCCCTTCCCTGGAGCCACTGCGTCGTGGCCTGTCGGCAGACCCTCGTCCGCCAGGTCGTCGTCAAAATCTTCCTCCATCTCACCCTCAAAGTCTTCCTCGTCCCATTTCTGTTTGCTGCAGTCAACAAAAACGCTATATAGTTTTAAAATTGCACTAATGAACCCGACAATGTTTGTGGAACACACAGAGAATCGTGCACTTACATCTGCTCTTCCTCATCTGACCCCATCATGTCCTTGTAATGCTCCTCCCCTTCGTCGTTGTCATCGTCGTCGCCCTCGTCCTCCCCGGCGCTGCTGCGATCCGACATAGGGCTGTTGGAAACCTTCTGCAACCCGGCGGCAGCGGCACGCATCGCCGCCAGAGCCGCCATCTGGGCTTGCTCCGCCTCCGGCGTGGGGCTCCCCATGAGTTCATCCCCTCCTCCTCTGCTCGCGTGGATCTGAGTGTGTTGAGCTGCTGCTTGTTGCTGTAGTTGCTGCTCCATCAGCAACTTTGCCCGCTGCTGCCTGTGCAGGTTCTCCATGACCGCCTGCAGCTTCATCTCTGGGGAAAGCGGCACAGTGTCCAGATCGGATGCCTTTCTTTCCCCGTCGCTCCTCTCACAGGGCACCAGAAGACGTCCTTCGTGAGGACTGTGATGGATCTTTCTGGCCGGCTGGAGTCTCTGCCAACTGTCTGCGGTTATGTCGCCTGGTGCCGGCTGGAGGTTTGGAGGTTACAGTATTGTGTAACTGTTGGTCCTTGAGGAAAAGTGGAGAGAGGAGGAGGAGGAGGAGGAGGAGGAGGAGGAGGGGGGTTGGTCAAAGCACTGAGACATGCAGTCAGTGGAGGCAGAGGGCTCTCTCGTTTCAATGGATTTTTCACCCGGCAGTTGAGGGCGAACCAAAGCCGGCAGCCGAGCTGAGTCAACAGTGGTCAATGAGGCACGAGTAGTGGGTGTCAAGGTAGGAGTAGAGTGTGCTGACACACTACAAAGACCTGAGGAAGAGGGGAAAAAGAAAACGTGTCAGGCGGCTGCTTCAGCTGGTCCTCAAATTTCAACTGATGGGGGAAAAAATGCTCTTGAAAAAGGTCAATAATACCAATAATGACAGGAGCGACTCTCATCTAGCTGCTGAAAGAGAAACTTTCTGGATTTCATTGTCACACAAAGCTGGTTGAATTTGACTGGGATTTTAATTAAATCAGTTACAAAAAGGAGAGGATTTCATCTTATGGCCAGAAGAGATTACGAAGCTTTTCGCCCACAGAGGATGGTTGAATATTTCAGATAATATTTACAGGCTCAGATATGCTCATATGCTTATCTGTTTAATAGAGAGTTACAGGCCTGATATCTATACTGCAAATAAAGGAGAAAGTTGCATCTTTTGTAAAGTTTAATTCTGCAGTCACTAAGTTTAAAGCCGTTGTGCAACACGGGCTGGATTATTCACACAAACAGACCGGGCAGTCTGAAAAGAAATGTTACAGAATGTTTCTGCCTCGACTATGAGGAAGTGAAACCAGGAAAAACCTACACTTTCTCCACCTGGCTGCCCAAAATCTAACGTGAAGTTCAGCTCCACCAGTAAAAATAAACAACATTTGTCAATATTTGGTTGAACAGCTTAGGTTTTCGCTGCGACTCCCATGTTAAATCCTTATAGCTGCCCCAGGGGGAGTTATGGGTATGCTGCGGCATACCTTTACACAATAAACGCGCTCAGGTATGAAAACCAGTCAGTTCTGCCTTCAAAAATGTTGTTTTTCTGACACTGAAAAGAGTGATCGGCAGATACGTGAGCTGCAGAACTGTCCGGCCCAGTTTCACGCAAGATCACACACAGCAAGCGGAGATGTTGGGATTCGATGAAGTTGTGGCAGCCAGGCGGCGATAAGAGCTAAGTCAACAACACCTGGGAAATCGATGTCCAGCGCAGGTGCTGGATGTGCCGTGCGAGTCGAGGCAGGAGGCGGCGTGATGCTCCGCCGTCATTTATTCAGCGAGCGATGAGTAAGCCACGATCAGTTAGCAACATATTCTTCAGTGGAAACGTCTTTCCCCATTCTATGACGGAGAAAAATGATGCTTTTCTCCGCAACACCTTCCACTGATACCTCAGTATCTCAGCAGCCATTTAAGTGGGAATAAAAGCTTTAACTGAAAGAAACTCCATGCAAATGTTCAGCTTTCTCCTCTATCCTTATCAACATTTTCAAGACAAAAGAAAAAGTCTCATCCGTCATCTGACCTCTTTTTTCCTGCACCGATATGGTTTGAATTCCTGTGAAAATCACACCAAACAAAAGGGGCTTTGCAGGGCGGACTTTAATTGCATTTTAGACCAAAATCACACCAAACTGTGGCTGCCACGCTTATTAGCATCCACAATCCCCCCTCTTTATCACAGTGGTCCATCCTCTGTGCAGATGGAACAACATATGTGCATATGTGTATTGCCTCTAAGCAGAAGAAAAAAATTTGGTTCTGCTTTTCATTTACTGGAAAATCCTTTACACAATATTTAATGCATTGCCAGACAAGTCGCATTGCTCACTTTAAAACCAGCAATTTTATACAAGACTCTTGTACTAATAAATACAAACGTGTGTACTTGCACGGGACCAAAATGGCTTATACAGCCAAAGTACATACAAGTAATGAGTCTAGTGTTCCCTCCAAAGTCCTTTAATTACCGGTAAATTCTATTAAAATTTATAGACACATGAATATTAAAACTGACTGCGGGCAAGAATTAACCCCCGAACTAGGATAGGAAGACGGCATCCTGTGACGCAATAGGTTTTGCGCTGTTTTTATTTTCAAACGATGCACAACTTCAGTAACTTCCTCTGACGCGTAACAACCGGCACAGCTTGTGTAAGGGTGGTCAGGAAGTGTCAATCAGGGTGTGAAGTCGCAGCCTGGCCGACCTCTCAGAATAAAGAAAAAAGACAAACGAGCTCAGCCATCTCAGACCAAACAGGAGCTGATATCCAGCCGCTCCTCCAGACACAAATTACCTCCGGAGAACAACAGCTCTGCAACGGCGGCAAAGCGCCGCGTTAATGAAAACATCACTTTGACAAAACACTGAACCGATAATGCTCCCTTAAGCACGGGTGAAGAATGGACCGCAGAAGGGTGCAGGAACAAGTGTTCCAGTCACCCAATACTGCGGCCGTATGTCAGACATATATACTGCAAAAGGAAACAAGAGCTGTGAAACTTGTGTTTCTTCAGAGGGTGATGGAAGTGACAACTGATGGAGCAGATGCGGCCAGACAGCCGACAGATACTCAATATTGATTTATTACATTCTTTAAGGGTGATAGAGGCACGGCTGAATGGCCGCAGTTGTCAGGTGGAGGACAGTACCGGTATAAGCAGGATTTAAACATCTTAACAGGATCTGCCTTGACTGAGATGGCTTCTCTCCCCCTGTAGACAATTCTCATCTGTTAGCGTATTAACAATTTCTTTCTGGATTGATAAGGTTGCTTATATTTGTATTACATGTTGAATGTGTCTGAGCGCACTCTAATATGTACAAGGCAGCCACTCTTAAAAAAAAAAAAAAAAAAGGGTTTGACACCTATGTCGTTGACACCTATGACATGGCTCCTCTCCGCGTGCCGTGTTGTCAAAGGCGGAAGCGATTACAACAACGCGCTGGGTTTTAGACGCTTCCTGCGCAGAGGGAAGCAGAAGTGGCCGCTTTGTTTCATGTCACTGTTCATCACAAATGCCCGATGGTGCAAACGACGTTGCATCACGGACACGCGCTCGGGCCGCTTCCCCAAATGGGGAGACGGGTTTCACGCTAACAAGAACCTGTCGCACGTGAAGAAAACGGTCGCACGGTGCCAAGGCAACATGTCCGAGGCAGCTGATCGTGCCCCACCGGCCGACTGTGCAGGCTAGAGCCTCATCAGTCACGGCTTTGACTCATCCTGTGTCATGGAAGTACTTGCGCAGAGGCACGGAAATCTGAAATAGTTGACCAGTGACAGTGTGCTGCTTTGTCATAGGAATGATATCTTGACTTTTGGTCGTCCTGATTTAATGCATTGCCCAGGCTTTCAGGGGCTGCATGTTTCATGGTCAACATTTTAGGCAGCTGCTCAACAGCATTGTGCAAGCGTGTGGTTGCGCAACTGAAGTACCTTTTTTTTTTGTTTTTCTTAATCGCTCGGTAACGGCCACCACATCCAGGCTGCAAGATTCTGGTTGATTTTCCAGATAATGCCAGTAAAGATTACAGTAGGGGGAAGACTTTTCAAACGCTAACGTAGCTAAAGCTGCTGTATCAATGCAGCCAGGCCGGCATCTTGTGATGCACCAAAGGACAAATTGAAACCGTGGGTGAGACAGCTGACGTATGTGATTTTTTTATTTTTTTTTTGCGCCAAAACCTGTGTTAACACGTGTTATTAGCGCAGCACAACATGAGGAAGTAGAGTAAAAAGCAACGTTGTGGTTGGCTGACTGTGTATTTCTCTTCCAACTGGAGTTACATGTAAGTTTTTATTGAGGGGATGAGCCCAGCCATCAGAATGAGCAGCTTTAATGGGGTCTATTGAATGTTGAATATATTAAATATATTGAATTAAACTCTGCAAACAGTTGCCAGTTCTTTGGATGACGCTCTAGATCTGACTTCTACTCTGAGGGGGGATTAAAAACAAGAGTATTTATCTTCAGGAAATGTATGTAAAAGGGCAAGAAATAATAACTACCAATTAAAAGGGGTATAAAAAAACCAATCCTCCAAAATGCAGCTGACCCTTTAACACCCTTAGGGCTCATTTAACACCATAATTGGCTAAAGGGAAGCCAGTCTGCTGGGTTAGGTGGCAGTGGACCCATGTGGGGGAGGAAGGAGCTAAACTTTAGGAGTTGGATGAAGGGAGGACGAAGCAGAAATGACGAGAGCTAATGGGTTAATCCTCTTTTCTTTTTTTTTTAAAACCCGCATTTAAGAGGTGGAAGATTGCAAGGTCTAAGTAAACACAGTAGTGATAAGAACGAGAGCTAAGGGTCTAATTCCAACATGATAAAGAGCCCCAAACCACCCCGTGTACAAGCACATGTGTACATATGCGACTTATTGGAGACTTCACCTTCAAAGGTACAGTGGATGTAGCGTAATTCATGTGACTGTCGTTCAGAAACATCGATAACCACACGCAGACTGGCTGGTGCCACATGTAGCTTACAAACATGATGGCGTAGTAAAATGTGCTGGAGTTCTCATAAAGCAACAGACATAAACACCTAGTTCCTCCCCAGTAAGCACTTTTGTTTAATGTGCCAGCATCAGCACTGATGCGTATTTTACGCCTTCAACGGCTGAAATTACAGGCTTTGTTTCCTTTGATGCTTTGAAATGAGAAATCACTTTTATGGTTTCCGAGAGAGGCCTTTTGAGAAGAACCGACTGAAGTCTGTGGTAAATCTAAATGGCAATGATTTACAATCTGATTAACTCTGTCAAGAGTGTCCTATCTGGGTTTAATATGGACGCAGCAGAAGCACCAAAAACTTTTAAAAGTGTGTTTTACCGACTATTGAGGAATTTCTAATAATTTGTTGTCGGCAGGGGGAAAAAACAAGTGTAAACAAGTCCAAAGCTATGCCTACAAAGCCTCCTGACATTCCATTTTATTAAACCCTGAAGGGTAACGACAACCTGGAAAGTCTGATGCACCCCGGTGGGTTCCTGTTGAAAACACGTTTCTTGTCAAATAGGCTTGAATTAAGTCCCACAACATGTAAACAGCCCACACTGTTAGATCAGCAACAGAAAAACAGCTGAGCGTGGACTAACTGGGAGTTTGTTTGCTTGAGGAGCAGAATTTATTACTTCGATCAACAGCTCCAAACCCTGGCCTCTGGCTACATTTAAGCTGCAAGAGTCTGACTTTTGCAAGAAAAAGCCAAGGACGCTTTAAACATCTTAGATCACGTCAGGAGCGACAGCAACGGTTTGTGATTTCCTGGGGTAAAAAGTCGGTGCCGGTCTCGATTGGGCGGCCCTCTCCCGCATTCCGTGCAGCCTTGCACTGCGATGACATCGACACCATTGAGCCCCACTGTTCCAACAAGATCATTTATGAAGTGTCACAGTGGCCCGTTACACACCCTCCACTGAGCTCTCTAACTGGCCGCTGCAGCACCGAAGCAGACGTCACTAGTCCCCGTTAGGCTAGGCTACACATCAAGTCGCCAAGAAGCAAAAAGCCCCGACCCATAAATTCTGATTCTCATCTGTGGAATCTGAGACATCGGCGATGAAACAGCAGCCAGTGAGGAGCGTGAGCACATCGCCGGCAGAGATGCTCCGAGGCTCGCTCTAAAACTAGACACGCGCTGGATCCAGGCCCTGACAGCTCGCCGCTAAAACGCACGTGTATATTACGCCGGAAAATGCACACATTGTTCCTGTTCCAGAGGGAAGGGTTGGGATTAGGCATGGGGACTAAACAGACAAAAACCACACAAGAACATGGAAGGGCAGCAAAAAAATATCAGCCGCTTTAAGAGCCAATAGGAAAATAGCTCTGGCTCACTGGCAGACGCTGACCTGCCCCGCGGCCTGATGTGGCGGCTGTAGTCGTAAATAAGTACGTATAAATCTCATGTGATGACCAGAAACACGGGCAAGTCTTATGGTAAACACGGAGCACTAAAGAAAAGCAGCGACGGTCAGTTTTTGGTGCGTCTCTGCTGGAATTCCAGCTTCTTTTCCCTGCTCTCTTCCCATCCTCCCCCCCCTTGTAATTTAACAGCAATTGAAACCGACGAACAAAGCCTGAATTCTGCGACTCAATACTCGGCTTCCTCTGTCCTGATTACGTGGGCCTGTAAATGTGAACCAGAGCTTTAACCTGGCACCACTCGGTCCAGAACCCACCAGAAATCTGCAGTGATTGCTCGCAGTCAGCTGCGAAACAGCAACTCCCCCGGCCAAATTCCTCACGCGTGTCACCAACGCCGCCATAAAATCTTTCCGTGATCCAGGAGGCCAGCTGCGTGTTGCTGCTTGAATCCACTATTGTGAATCCAGACGGAGGGCACGACGGCAGCTCCTTCCGTGTGACAGAGGTGGGGTCGGACTGGGGGAGGGTGGCTGCTCGGCTAATGAGCGGCATGAACGGCCCAAACTGGATTAACATGTTGGTTCATTGGGTGACGTCGCGATATTGATATCTTCAACAATAAAGCCTTTTGTTTGCGGAGGCCAAGAAAGTGGAAGAGCTAGAGTAGACATCTGCGACAAAAAGGGTCACGCGTGCGCGATCTCACGTACGTGGCGCATCACGGATCGGCCCCGGCCTCAGAGCCGCGTGTTATCTGCTCCCTGGTATTCGATCGGCTCAGCGTTACCCGATACAAATAAGAAAGACAAACGCTGCGGGTTTGAGGGACGTGTCAGCGTGTGCGCGCCGGTATCCAGGCAGACGAGTACCAGGATAGATCGCGCTGACCCGAGCTGGCCGCCTCCTACACCCACGCGGCCCCGGTCTGCAGGCCGCGGGGTATCCCGAAAGCAGACGTTTCCTCACTCTGCTGTGTGTGTGTGTGTGTGTGTGTGCGTCACCTTCGCCCGTGCTGGGATTCCCTTATGGCTTCGGCCCAGGCGGTGAAGTAATAGGAGAATTTTTTTCCCTGCAGTTTTTGGCAGGATAACCACGCTAAAGGCCCCACATGTTGAGCAGACTCTTCGGAAATGTAGCTTTTGGCAGGGGAACAGCTGAAACTCGGCCAGTCTGGCGGGCTTCTGGCTTCTTTCATGACAGGAAAGCTTGTGATGACTGTTGTACAATTCATACCAATATTTACATACCAAAATCAACTGACACAAACCCGGACTTAAGCCCAAAACCCACACCCTTAAGCATCCAGGAGTCATTTGAATGCAGAGACAACATAAAAACAGTCTTCGCAGCATTGTCAGAGATTAAAGTTTGATAGGCAATCAAACAGACCTGTTTATCTTGTCTGTGCATGTTTGTCACGATTCGCAGCCCACTGAAAGGTTGCGAGCAACATGCCAGCAACTGCTTCACACTCAGTCGCGATGCTTGAGGGCAATTCTATTTAAATATTGCATTTAGTGCTTTTAAACCTTCTCCAAATACCCTTGAGGTGAGATCAGGGATTTGCCAGCAAGCCGTGTGGATATCAGTGTCTAAATAAATGTGTTGCATTTTAATGCAAAACGAATTTAAACGACAGATCAATGGCGGAAGGAAGGAAGATGCAGCAGTTACGTTTGTGGGACCACATCAAAGTGTTGAGAAGGCAAAAATGACGGGTGAGAAACTTCGTGGAGCCTCAGTCGGTCGGTCGGTCGACTGGACTGCACCTACTCAGCCCCGTGTCTTACATCCACACAATGTACATAACAACCTCCAAAACGGCATTAATTTGGCCCCAACCTTAAGAGGTTGCATCTGTAGCGACAACTCGTTCCACATTTCCTCTGAAACCACACACGTGCGCCGCGAGGGTTCGAAGACGATCCACCAAAAACGCTGAATCCAAAGCAATCACAGCAACCGTGCTCTAAAGCGAGGCTACCGGGGTCAGCAGGCACAATGTGGAACCAGGAAGTGGCTCCTGCAGATCTGAACTTGTCTGACTGCCAAACATTTCTAATCCACCCCCCCCCCAACCCCAACCTACCCACCAGCTCGGAGCGCCGACCTGTTGCTGATCGCTAGTGCCAGCCTCAGGTTACCATATGTCAGCCTGGACCAAACAGATTAGTGCACCAAATTGTGAGTGAGTCTTTAAAGTGACTGGAATAATGGAGGGTGAAATCTCTCAATTATGCACGGGCTGGAAGCCACTAGTCCAGCCAAACCAGCTCCCTGCCGCCTCACAAAGACTCACAAGTCAGCAACCTGGCCACGCAACATTCATTTTTTTAAGTCAAAGTTCAGGTGGAATCACAAACACAGGAATCGGAGTGAAACCCGACTACCGTTCGACCAGCGGCTGCTGGCATTTCGCCGTAAACTTCTAGATTCAGCATTCCAAAGGAAGAGGCTCCGCTCATTATGTCCTGCTGCTGTCCCGATTGCCGTGGTGGGTAACGCTGGTTACTAATTTGTCCCATCGCGGCGACTCTAAATGCGTCAGAGGACATGTTAAAATTAGTCTTTGTCATGTCGAGTACCCTCAGATGCACAGGAGCGTCGACGTGATGGATTCATGGACCACGCTGATAGTTTTTAAAATAAGATGTTTGTCGTTTTTTGGCTATTGGGAATGCCTCTGAGGAAAGGTCGCATTACCATAGCAATGAAGACACCATTTATATGGTTAAGGTCATCATTACGCCTACACGGCCTTTAAACTGAACCTGCTTCCTGCCCCTGGTCTCCCCACCCCCAACGTTGGGAGAAAGTGTAACAGCAACCACAAAACCCGTCACTTTTGTTTGCGGCTGTGAGGTTTATCAGCCAGACACAACTAGTTAGTAGCATTGCAGGGGAACACGCTGCCCGACGTTCCAGCCTCCCGATTGTGGGCGCTTCGTTGAGTCTGTATCACTCCGGAGGTGATTTTAGGTTGATCCGAGCCCACTGTTGACAGATTCTTTACCTGCCTACTCCACCTTGGTCTTGCATTTGCACAGAAGCACCAATTTATGGGAATTCACCTGCGAGGAATCCTCCAATCACGCCTCGGAACGGGACAGAAAAGCATCTCTTGGATGCATGCTAACCAATGTTACAACCACCCCCCATGTTCTGTGTGTTACAGCCGAGGAAAACCCAACAGAACCAGCAGCTGTAATCCTGCCTTGGTGCGCTTTGGAGCTCCGAAATGACCCCGGCATCTCTGCAGGTCAGCCCGCCTCCGACGGGCCTGTTTTATACCCAACCTGCGGGGCTTTATTTCACATTAACAGGCAGAAAACAAAAGTGAGCTCAAGCTGCTCGGGACCCGATGACGCCACCAGAACAATCCAGTAAAATATCAGGTTATACAGCAGTTTACCCCCCCCCGGAATGATTACCAGCGAACAGGGGGCAGCTGGTTTATCCGATACTGACCTGTAGCAAAAGCCTCGTGTAAATAATCAGCTTGTAATGTTAAGCCAAATTAGCCGCGTTGGCCAAGTTATGGTTTTAGAACCAAGCGTGTGGCAGCACTGGTGGGAACAGAGCCGCGGCTAGCTAGCGGGGAGCCCGCCCGGGCAGCGGTGTCTCGCGGGTGGAGGATCGCGTTGACACGGTTCGAAAAGCGACAACAAAACTGGGTGGAAGGGCGAAGGAAACTTGTGTTGGAGACCAAACACGGGCTTTTCCGCGAGGGAAACACCAGCCGGGTGATTTATTTCGATGGTTGACACATGGCAGGTGAGTCGAAACCGCTACTTTAGCAATAAAACCATCGATCGGCCGGTTCGATAACGTCACATCGATTAAAAAAGAGAGAGATGCGTCCCGTAATTGACAAGCAGCGGGGGGGGGGAAAGAGGCCGAACGGAGACAGAAATCCAAAATAAAACGCACGACGGAACATCGATTTGTACAACAGGAGGAGAACAAAGCGAATAAAGAAGCAAATAAACTCACCACGTCGGCTTCCGTTCCGTTTTTACACTCTTTGGAACCGGAAGAAACATTCCTGTTCCCCCCCCCGTCTGTGAGCGAGTCTCCCCCTCTGGAAAGCGCAGCGGGCCGAGGGAGGCACAGAGGAGCCGGTTCATGCGGTGATCAGCGCGGAGGAGAGTGGCTTCATGTGACTACATCATATTTGCGGCGTGTAATTGCGTTTTTCCGAAATTGCGTTAGGCTGAGCGCGCGGGCGTCCGCGGAGATAGAGAGAATGAGAGAGAGAGAATGAGAGTGAATGGGAGACAGAGAGAGAGAGAACGAGAGAGAGAGAGGCGTGGAGAGACTCTCCGGCCCGCACAGTCACATCATTGGTTGACAAACAGTAATCAGATGCAAATTCCTAACCTCTGAATCAGCAGGGGCCAGCCCTCCAGGCCCCCCAACCCCTCCTCCCAGCACACACGCGCACACACACACACACACACACACACACACACACACAGGAGGGATGTCAATGCCAGGGTGTGAATTAGAAAGTGGGAGAGGGGGATAAACAGTATATGTGGAAGACGTATGTTCATCTGTGGGTCTGCACCATTTTAATGGAAAACATTTGCACAGTGTTGAAGTACAAAAGGTCAACCCCCCCCCCCCCCCCCCCCCCACAATCATCAAACATGAGTGCAGGAGATTGAAGAAATTGGTGATTTGGTTTATTTTTTAACCAGTAGGCTATGACTGAACTTTGTATATCCCAGTCAGGAAATCACCTACACATTCACGAGCATTAAGGCGACGGCATTCCCCCCCCCCCCCCCCCCTTTTTTCCTTTTCTATCAGGTCTTTTATGCTCTGTTTTATGTCAGTTGTCTTTGATGTCCTGGTCTTTCAGCTGTAAATAAGTGGTCTTCTTTCTTGACATGAATGCAACTAGAAGGTTGACCGAGAGGTCAAAAGCAACAGCAGCAGGTTTTGACTCAACCAAACGTATGACTGAGTGAAATAAATGGATTATTTATAGTGAGCACAAGGTCCCCGTGCGCTGATGTTCAGTGGCACCTTTGTTCCCAGCAGCCCCAGAGCTGGAGGCAAAGATCAAATAATCCCAACAGATCAACAAAGATACACAATTCTTGTTTTACTAAAGATTATCTGTGGAAAAGAGACACGTCCCACAATATGCTGATGCACACACGCAGGTTAAAGAGGCGCAAGCCTGCGAAAATCACTCACATTTGGCAAATTAGAAAATTAAAATCCCGTTTCGAAAAAAAAAACCCTGGCCCCACGTGAGCCTGGGTTAAATACGGGCTGCAATCTTTTCTGTCTCCGCTGCATAATTGTTGACAGCTTCTCAAACGCAGTGGTCATGTAATCTTATTCCATACACGATATTACTCTGTGGGTGCTGACCAGAGAGGAGCTGCCTGCAGCTGTTTGCTAAAATAAAGAGCTGGAGATATTTAAAACAGGAAAATGATCCCGTGTGTGCATCACTGGATGTAAGCAGATACAGCAGAAGCGTCTTCATTGCGCTGATGCAGACAAGTGCAATTAAAAATCAGATGAGCCTGGATGGTGATGACAGATTGAATAATCAGCATCTCCAGCGAGACGCCCAGATGAATATTACACACCCTGTGGTTAATTTTACTGTCAATGTTTGCTGTCTTACTTTGAATTGAGTGTTTGAAAAGCAAATACGATGTGAATATTCCCTCTTAAGCTTAATATTTACAAAGTGACATCATAAATTATTAATGTATGCAAATTCACCCAGTTTAACAGCATTTATACGGTGTGTGTTTGCCACTTTGGTGCCAGTTTGCACATGTTTAGTTTGGGGTTGGACAAAAAGTGAAGAAATCTCTCTTCTGTTAATGTTTTAAAACTATATATAGATAATAGACGGAAACTGTTCTGTACATGAAAGTTCACTAAAGGATTAATAGTCATGACAGCGGTCCTGACCCGGCGGTTAACGGTACAATACCGCCACCTAGTGGATACAACTGGTATGACACCCCAACGGGACAGTGAGATCAGGTGTAAAGAATGATGTATTTAAATTCAATTTGCCCGCGGGGATTTAAACCGCTCAGTTATCTATTTATATAACTTTGAATTTAAATGGTTTTATAGGCTGTATCGCAGTTCATCCACACAGCCCATAAAAGTGTTTTTATAAAGTTTTCCGTTGCGCTCAACTGAATTTTGGAAGTTTTACCACCCTGTTTTATAGAGAAATGAAGGCACTAATAATAAAATCAACACCAATATTAATTGGCCCTGAGGGTTTCAACTATCTGTTTGCAGGGGGGCGTCAAAGTTAGGAAACGTCATAAAATTCCAAGAACTGAACATTTATCCCGGTTAAAATCATTATGTAACAATTTTGCATTTAATTCAACTAATTTCAGAGATTGCCTCACTATATTATATACTATATTGTTTGAATTTTTATTTCTGATAATGAAGTGTCTTAAGATTCTGTGACAATGTCATTTGTATTCCTTGCTTAAATACAATGCTATATGTATTTTTGTACACATATTTCATTTATTTATAGCAATCTACATTTTACAAGTTTGAGGTCATCAGCTGTCTTAATTCAGCTGAATATAAGTGCCACACTTGATTAGCATGACTTAAAGAACAAGAGCAAAGTACAAGACATTTTATTGATACAGTTTAATGGTTGCAGTGAGTAATTATAAATAAGTACTGTATCACACAATCATAAATACACACAGATGAATCTCATAAAGCTCAGATGAGTCTTTTTTTATAGTCAATGAAAATGTTGGCACATGTCAATTAAATGGCTCCTTATTGAAAACACCCAAGTTTACGAGTGCTTACAAAAGCAGCGGCACATCAGCGCGCTGCAGCACACAATCGGACAGTTTTGCCTTGAAAAAACGCAGTTAAAGAAGTGAAAGCACAAGATGACATTCAGAAGTTCAAAGCCTGAGTAACAAAATGATAAAAACAGCACACTGCCAACGACAGTATCAAAAGTAATAAGGGATAAAGTCCGTTGTATTAACCTGTTTCCAAGTACAAATGTATAAATGTACGTAAAGACTTACTGAGAAGACACTTGAAATTTATATATTTATATGTGTGTGTGTGTGTGTGTGAGGCAGAAGTGCCTTTCTGGGGTTACATTTTACAACATTGAAATAAGGTTTTTTTAACCTTCATACGTGTACTTATTATTTTCATGTCAATGTGACACATGTACCGTAACACACAGTACACATTTAATCCACTTTGACTGTAAAAATTAATGGCTTTGTGCATTATCTGTAAACTCAGTCCAGTTTTCTTTTTTGAAGCTGGAGTGCTCCCTCTCTCCGCTAGAGGGCGACTCAGGCTGGAAATTAAAGCTGGTTTATAAATCTGAATAAGTTATTCGTGAATTAATGCGGTTTGGTTGGCAACATGAGCGCGTAATGTTTTAAAATGCCAGTGTAGATGAGGAGGGAAAAGGCCGACAGAGGAACAGCCCCTAAAACGGTACAATTGCTACTCCGATACATGACGACGACGATCAGAGAATCACCATGAACATTTATGTTTGTGCATAAAAAGAACGGCTAAGACTACTGATATCCATGCTTTATAACCGTCTAAGTTACATGAATCTTGTTGGCTAATGATTCAGGCAGTGATGTGTTCGGAGCTGCTCCTCAGTTTCAGCACCGTGACAGAATGTTGCAGATTCTGTGGAGATTCCAGTGATAAACGTGGGAACATTCATCAACGTGCCGGAGCCTCCTTTCAATGGCTGGAATTACCGGACAACCTACCACAACGACCAGAGAAACAGAAACTACATTTTCTGACATTTCCCCAGCGTCTAAACGTCTAAGAGCTCCTGCCTGTAGTGCACCAGCGTGGAGGGGACGGCTCCCGGGCCGCTCATCTGCTCCATGTAGGCGGACAGCAGAGGCCGGGGGGGCAGGAACACCTTCTGTTTGTTCACCACTTCAGTCTGACGGGACCCATCGTGGTAGGTGCCTGGAAGAAAAAGTCCACGCAGACCATAAAAGGTGGATTACGTCGCCGTTCCTGCACTGCGGGCTGCGTGGAACCCAAAAAAAAACAACCTAATAAACAGATTAAGGGGACAAAGACGGTCTCAGGTCTGACGCATCAGCCTGGTCCGATGGACGTGCGTCCTCTTACTTGCAGAGATGAGGTCCATGTACTGGCAGGCGGCGTGCAGCAGCAGCCTCTCGAAGCTGGTTCATGAACACAAACAGAAGAGAGGCTTTGAGACTTGACCCGGGCCCGGCGGAGGATCTCGAGTTTCATCATTACTCATGGACACACACTCTTAATGCGAATCCTTTTTAATAAAAAGAGCCATTTCTACCTGCTGGCGAGTGTGGTTGTGTAAACCGAGTGCGGCTGAGCGATAAAGAAGCCCACGATGTTTTTCTCAAGTAATTCCAGGGTTCCCTGAAAGGAGAACGAAACACACGGGAATAATCTCCACAAATCTCGACACACACATCTGCACGCACACACACACACACACACACACGCGCGCGCGCGGACCAGAGGAATCTGTTTCCTGCGCAGAGTCGCTCGAAGCCGGCGGTCGATCCTCTGGAAACAGTCCTGAGCAGAGAAGGCGACGTGTACTGTCGAGAGACGGGAGTTGAGTCACCCCAGAACACAAAGGCTAACGTCAACCAGCACAAACAGGCGATCACCGTTCCGCCCGTCTCTGGGGGGCCGGCTGGCGCTCTTCCTCTTGGCCCCCTCCTCCTCCAGCAGGGACAAAAGCCGCTCCTGCTCCTCGCCGGAACAGTTCATGAAATCATCCCAGGGCTGGAACGACAAAAGGAGAGTAGCGCCGGTGCTCATTTTAGCGCAGTGGAAGGCGGCTACGTGGAGAAATGTAACCGTTTTACCGCTCGGGGCCTGACGAGAACAGGCGGGCGAGGCGGCCTACCTCCACGTAGATGGCGTTGGTGCAGGCCTCGGTGAAGATGGAGGGGATGGCTGGATTACTGCAAACCTCCAGCTCATCTTTGGAGCATTCGTCCCTCTCCAGAAGGTTGTTAAGGTAGAGTGCTGAATTGTAGAAACAGAGAAGAGTGACGCAATAATAGTGATGTTGATTGTTCTGCCACTTCAGGGGCCCCTGCTGATCCGTGGTCAGTTTAAAGGCAACACACGGAAATGCTTACGCAGCACGTCTCCGCGAACACCCCTCTCAATCTGACCACCCGTGACGGGAGCTTACTGTTCTCCTGACGGCGCAGGCTCTTCTTGCCTTTGGCTCGGGGAATGAGGTCAGAGTTGCGGATGGCTTGATTGATGTAGAAGTTCTTTTTTTTGGCCGACACTCGCTTGGCAGGAGAGCAGGGCAGCGAGGTGCATTTTCGCTCCTCTATCAGGCTTTAGAAACAGAGGACAGGATCTCAGCCCCTGGGTCAACGCCCCACATGCTCACAACTCAGTTGCAACTTCATATTTGAACCACCTTTTCGATGCAATAGACCGTGCAAGGTAGAGGGTGTATTTTCTGCAGCATATTAAATGTTAAGCAAGGAAATCTGCAGGAGCCTCAAATGTAGGTCAGTGTCTGAGTCGCCTCTGCTGTTTCCCCTCACCTAGTTGACTGATGCTATTTTTAGGCAGATGAATTGTATTAAACTGATGTTACACGCATGGCAACACTGCAGCAAGGTCATATGTGTAATATCTTGTAACGTGTACATTTAATCTGACCTGCAAACACAGGGATAGGAACTGCAAGCAGTTAGCTGACCAGGGAGCTCGCATGTTTCTGCGGCTCTATTTTTAACATCAGTGGGAAAAATAACACGAACTGTGCGTTATAGACACAATAAACTGAATTTAAAGAGGTTTGTCCGGGTGAGACGATGGTTGCCAGCAACTATCCAGGATGGAAGACAATAATCCACGGTATAAAAAATAAAAACCCAACAAATAAACGGAAACAAACTACCAGCTCAACTCAAACAACCAATGACATATTTTGGGTAAGCTGCACAAATGTTAAAACTTTTAAATCCTGAACAAATCACAAAAACGATGAAAGTGTTCCAAACTGGTCTGTACAAACGGACTTTAAATGCAAGCTAACGCTACCGACTGTATGTCGCTAACAACACATACACGTCAGTTCTCACTCACATATAATCCTGGTCCTCATTGTTAGTCAAAATTACCATCTTATTCCCACAAGCCAAAATAAGGAATCACAAGCTCGGAAGCTGTAGAGAATGCTTGAGAAATGAGAGTAAAAACAATGGAAAAAGATTCCTGCAGATGATCTTGTACACAGCTAGAGGTTAGCTTGACATCGGAGAGCCCTTAACTGCGGATGGGGGCGGGGCTCAATGTGGGCGGGTCAAACGTTTGACCACGTGGTCTGAGTCTATTTGGAATGTCGGTCACAGAAACTAGCTGTCAACAAAGAGGAGAAAAAGGTAAGAGCTCTCACTCCACCAAGGGGAGACGTGTAGCAAATTGAATTGTCCTTTTAAGGGTTTTTGAAACTCAACCTTGATAATATTGTGGTGTAGTTTTGATTACTTATTAAAGGGTTGTGTGCTGTTTACCATAACAAATAATTTAGGAGCCCTGCCAAATTGAAAAAAATTGAAATGAGAACATTTGCAAAGTGGGAAGAACAGCAGTCAAGGACAAACAACCTGGGAAGGTATGACAGGAACACTGATGATTGTGGGTCAACTGAAATCACTTCCCTAGAGGAGGATGGTAAATACAAAAGGGAATATAGTAATCACATCCGGCATTAAAATTAAATGGAACACAGTCTCAAGATACATCTGAAAATCAATCAAAAAATCACGGTCGCCCAAATCCAGGAGCATCGGTGACTATACACACTATGACTATGTTCTGCTGCGACATTAATCACAAAAGTTGCTTAAAATAAACAAATATCAACATTTCCCATCCAAACAAACATTCAAGAGGTTTATTACACATTATATTTCTTCAGTGTATAATGTAAATACTACAGAAGATGGACTGATACATACAGCACATATTCAGCCATAGCATTTGAATATATTTATCATAATACATTCATTAAAGCAATTTTTTTCCACACAGAAACCCAACAGATTAATAACTGAAGTCATAATGTAACACTGCAGACCATCTAAAATAAACACAGATGTTCTAGTGGTATTTAAATCAAACAAATATAAAAATTGACCAAAGGCCAAGCAGCCGCAGCATCTGACATCACAGTGCTGCTCAGTACAGGTTCTTCTTTGATCTGTAACATTTGCAGTGTTGGGGTGAGTTACTGACTATTTGACTCTACAGATAAACTGCATAACCCCCCCACTCCCACTCAAAAATAGGTTTAATAAGCTGAAGTACTTCAAGACATATTTCATGTTTCCCAGTAAAAAAAACAACAACAACTAAATGACAATACAAAAGACAAACATAAAGAAAAAGCTCAAATAAGTGGCATAGAGAAGGTAAAATACCTCTTGGAAATAAGAGGATTTTGATAAAGTATTTAGAAGAAACCTTTCTTTAGAGACCCCATAATAAAAGGTTGCTTTTCTTAATAACATCAATACATTTGGTGAGCACTCAGTCGTGTGAAAGGTCCAGACGGGGCCCTGAGGAATACCCATCCTTGATTTTTTTTTAAAGATAAATAAAACAAAGTACAGTATCTTTGGACTTTGGGGATACAAATAGAGTAAACAGAGCCTATTGTGGTGCTACATAGGATGTTAACAAGGGATCAAGGCACCAAAGGAAGCAATCACCGTTGTTATCTCACCTTTAATGGCCTTGTTTTAAAAACACGACGTTGAAAGTGCATCTTGTTGACTTTGGTGCCAACAGGGGCAGCAAAATACAGGATTTTAAACAGTTTTTGGTCCTATCAGTGCGTCCGGCACCAGTTCACCTCACAGCGAGCTGTCTTGTGTCTCACTGTTGACAATAAAGAGAGCAGAGGGATGTTTGCAGGTGTCCTCCATCCTGCTTTTGTTTGCACTACCTTCCCCCTGACCTTCAACGTTACTGCTGTTTGCACCGCTGCTGCCCCTCTGCTCCACCTTCTCTGCCTGAGGTAGTGTGTTCAAAGCTGTGCTGCTGCCTTTATCTCCACTGGGTTTTCCTCTCTTTGATTTGACCTTGCCGGATTTGGGCTTCTTTGATTTACCGTCTTTGCTGTCAGGAGGTTTCACAGGCTCCTGTGGAGTCTTGGTCTGCCGTGGGGGTGTGGCTGGGTCGGGCTGTGGCTGGATGGTTGGGGTATTGGCTGTGGTTGCCCTCGGAGTTGTGTTGACCTGTGAGGTTGTGCTGCCGATGACCACATCTGTCAGTTGGTCTTCATCTGTCTGCTCCTTTGCAAAATTGACAAACACCTATAAAAATGAACCAGATACGATTATTTTGTTAAATGTTTACAACTAGTTTTCCACTTGAACCATGACAAGAGACTCCCGCTGAATTCTTGGTAATAACACCTGTTAATTACGTGGGCAGCACTGACTGTCCAGAAGGCCTTTAAACACAGATGTATTACCTTCATCCATCACCGTCATCCTCACCTGATCCAGGGTGGTCTGGGAAACAGAGAAGTCGACCACGCCCAGCTCCTCAAAGTTGTTGGACAGCAAGTCAAAGACACGAGCCAGACAGCAGGCGTGAGAGGGCAGCTGGTACTGCAGAATGTTTTCGTGCCGCTCCTTCAGTTCGATGCTGGGAAAAGAACTCTTCATGTAGGCGCTGACAGGACAGGGTTCGGGGCTGGATTTACTGTCCCCGAGGCGGAGGATGATGGTGTAGCCGTCGCCGAACCTGGAAGATGGAGTTTAGATGAAAAAATAAGCAGCACACGCATTTGAATAATGGTGACCAGTTAAGTTACAAACGTCACGGCTCATCTCATGACTGGAATAAACATCTAGTAACTCCCATTTTACTGTGAAATTCAGAATTTACTGGCACACAGCTGATCTGTCACAGAGTCTTGTTCAATGTGGCATGGAAATCTAATTTTTATGCCACATGAATTCCCATTTGAGCTGATTTAGATACAGCTGAAGTGTCTGGAGAATGACTTATATTATAATTTAGACAGACTATTTAAAACCTAGGTGTGATTACCTGTTCTTCAAGTGTTGCACTGATCCAAGGCAGCGGAATCTGCCGTTGACCATAATGGCCATTCTGGTGCAGAGAGCCTCACATTCTTCCATACTGAAAAAAGCAAAGTTTAGGACCATAATCATGCAAGTGACACGCTGTTTTAAATAGTATTTCTAACCATATTGAAAAAGTGCACGCCCCCTACCTGTGGGAGGTCAGAACTACAGCTCTCCCCTCTTTGGTGACACTGAGGATGCAGTTCCACAGAAACCTTTTGGCTTTAGGGTCCATACCAGTGGTCGGCTCATCCTGCAACATGATGGTTATATGTCAAATATAAGCACACTAAAACATCTCATCAAACAGGACTAGGAAATCCATTTCAATGTCAAAATTGTTTTCCCCAGATGTTGGTCGAAACATTCATGCCCTCTGTTGCACCGGGCAACTGTGATTCTCACCAAGAATATAACAGGCGGAGCCCCGATAAGAGAGATGGCTGTGGAGAGCTTCCTTTTATTGCCTCCACTGTAGCCTCCAGCCTCCCGGTCAGCGTACTGAGTCAGTCCCAGCTTTTTCACACCCCACTCTGCCACCTACAGCACAGATGTTTATACACAGACACATATACCTCTAATTTAAGGCCAATAAGGGTTGTCTAACTGTATAAACACAACGCGTTATAACAGAAAAGCATGGAAACAGCAGAGTGAATGATGTTACCTTGGTGACAGACTCCTCCGGCACACCACGAAGGCGAGCGTACAGCTCCAGATGTTCTCGGCCTGTCAGCAGGTCACTGATGGCGTCAAACTGTGGACAGTAACCCATCAGCTGGTGGACGCGTTCCATTTCTGTCAAAACGCTGAGGACCAGAGAAACAGCTGACAGTTTACTCTTCATTTTTTCTATATCATTTCATATCAAGAATGGTGTACATATGCAAAACCAGATAACAATAAAATACACACATGGAATTAAATGTTGTTGTGTAGTTTTTACCTGTGGTGATTAAGGAACGCCTCTCCATAGGTGACATTTGTATCTCCAGTTAACATCCGAAAAGTGGAGGTCTTCCCTGCTCCATTAACCCCCAGCAGGCCAAAACACTAAAGAACAGATATCACAATATCAAAATTACCTGCAAAGTGAGGTGCATTACTACAAAGTAATAGCAAACACATAAAGTAGGCGTCGCCCTTACCTCCCCACAAGGAATCCCAAGACAAAGGCGATCCACGGCTGGCTTCTTGCCCATTTTATACACCTATAAACAAAAAATTGTGTTCCGTGATTAACAAAGTAAAGAGATACTGGAGCACAACCAGAGGAACAAATATTGTAGATGTTCTCTATAGTCTATGTCTCATATAAATAATAAATGTACAGGCAACTCATTTGCTATACCTTGCTCAGATTGATCATGCTGAGGATGTCTGACTGGGCATTGCCATTCAAAACTCTCTGTCTCTCCCTGGTGACATCTTCATCTTCCGGGCCAAGTGGAGGCAACAAAGTCTGGACCCACCACGGCCTGCACAAAGTGATAGAATCTTCATGTTAGAGCAGGTGATAATGTCTGCACCACACTACCTCCCATCCTCTGATACATGGGAACAAATCGTGGGGTTAGTTTAAAGATACAGTTAAAGGTACTGAGAGAACAGATTTAAACAGACCTGAACCGAATGAAGAACTTGTACTGCAGGAGTATGGTGAAGATGAAAAATATAACACCTTCGGCTGCCATTGCAAACAAGTTCTTCCCTACGAAGTCCCACTGAAGAGGGTCAAGAGTTGGTTTTGTGCCTGCGGAGAAGAACCGCATACACGATACACGAAAAGAGTATCCATGTCTTTTAGAACCATGATCATGATCTGTTGTTTAACAACCTTTAACAATTCTTTCATACAATCAAAAATCAGCAGCGAAGAAGTTAAAAGTTGCGTTTTAATTGGTAAACATACCGAGTCTCTGGAAGGCGTCTGCCATGGCCTGGTTTTTAGCCATGTCAATGAGTCCTCGACCCAGGCAGAAATGAGGGAAGATGAGAAACACTTTCTTCAAGATCCTGTTTACCTCGTTCAGATGCTGGAAAGAGAAGAAAGAAAATAAAAAGAAACTACTTATTGCTTTGTTTTGGCTTGAGTAGTGACTATTTAAATTCTTTAAGTTAAAGCTCGTTAAGGTTTCACATTATTGACTATGATTATCATATAACCAGCTCTCAATTATTACTTCATCCACAAACAGTTCCAGAACAAAGGTGGCGATGCTGCCGTTGATCCCGATGAAGAGGTTGATGGAAGTCAGAACTACGTAGGCTGTGCTGGGGACGGTGAATACGAAGGAGGCCGGATACATCAGAGGAGTGATTGACCACCTAAAAAGGGTGATCAGGTAAAGTCTCTTAAAACAGAGGCCTTGCTTTTGGCACAGATGCGCTTAGCACTTCAGGCAGAATAAAATACAAAAGAACAAATATCAAAACTTTTCTTATGTGTCAGTAACCATGTGCTGAACTTTACCCATAGAACAGCAGCAGCAGGACAAGAGCGGGCAAGTTGGTCTCTGAAACATACGACTGCTGCTGGAAGCTGATGAAGATTAGCACCACCATAGTGGCAGGGACAGTGTAGTTCAGCTGAGAAAGATGACAACAGCGATGACATGGTCTGTGATGGAAACAGTGGCATGCTTAAAACGATTCTCACGACATCTTGAGGGTCACACTCACCATATCCCAGGCAAAGTTGGCCAGCCAATAGAGGACCGGTTTGACACCGCTGACAAACTGAAGATGTTTTGCTTTGCTAACTCGCTCCTCAATCAGAAAAAGGACAAAACTGGCTGGCACAAAGGACATGGCGAAGATTACACAGATGGACACCAGAACATCAACTGATGTGGTCATCCTGAAAAAAGAAGCAGGTCTGTTTAATATACATGGAACCTAAAAAACACTTTTTATTGATGTGCAGCTTTTAAGAGACACATAGAAACATCATAATTGAGCCAAATCTCCCCCCTGAGACAAATGTAGGTATAGCCTAAAATCAGCACAGATGTGAACTCACATGGCTATTTCAGTGAGCTGTTCCTTGGTCAGGTTCAGTGGGTGATTGTAGGCAGTGATCCCGTGTTTTCTCCTCTCTGGACCCGGTGGCAGACTCGCTCTCAGAAGGCCGTTGTTCATCACGTTGACAAAAGACACCGCAGCGTGCCATCCTTTGTTATTGTACCACACCTGAGCACAAACACAGAGGAAAGCTGATTACAGCAGCTAAAATGGATCCCACAAAAATCACCCTACAATTAAGTGGAAATTATAGGTTCCTGAAACATAAATACACATACCTTGACGTTGTTTTGACTGTTCAGTCTTTCTAAAAAACTAGGAAGTCTCTTCAGCAGAGCATCCAATGAACTGTTCTGTGATATGTTAAAGAATAAGAGAAAGAAACTAAGATTATTTAATGAAACGATGATTTTAGATGACTGTATTGTATCTTGTGTGTACCTGCGGAACTCGATAACGAGCTCTGACTGCTGTAACTGAGTCTTGGACATGGTGGACCTGAGGGAAAACCTGAGTGGCGCTGCCTCCCAGAGAGAAGCCTCCATATCTAAAAAGATGAAGCGTTAGCAGTAAAAACAAAAAACACCTTCATATATTCTTTTAGTTCTTATATTTATACCAGTATCCTACCTGAATTCATTAACCCACTTCTTCATTTTAAGGCTGGTTATGACATAAAAAAAGAGAAAAACAGAGACTTACATTTACCGATGTTTTCATCTTTAGTTAATCATGAGTCGTTAAAGTTTGACTGGTTTTAGGTAGAACTAGAGCATAATATGACTGTGGCATATCACTGATGGAATAGGTGACCTATCTCTGTTTATATTTTATATATTTCTGTGTTCTTTTTATATTTGAAATAGGTAACACATCTGCAAGTTGGAAAGTCATCAAATGAATAAGAGAAAAAACAATTTTTTTTATGTTTTGTGACAAAGTAATGCGGACAATAGACAGTTATTTTAATCTACAACAAAATAAAACATCCACCCTAACGATCACAAGTAATACAGGTTATTGTGCAGTAATGTAATACCTTTTCTTGAGGATCTGAGGGTAGGTTTTCACCAGATAATCTGAGATGTTATAACCTGTCAAATTTTGGAGGATGTCGCCAGTTGGTCTCTTCATCTGAAGAAACACAATTAAAGAGGTCAACTTTTAATGGATTGCTTAATATTTACAAAAATATCCATTTAATTGTATCTTATTATCACATAGTTACCTGAGGAGGAGGCAGTCCTCCGGCCCCCGGTGGGCAGTCTGGGAGCATGCGACGGACATCCTCTGTGCTGCACTGGCACTCTGGTGAGGTTTTCTCTTTGCTCCAGTTGCCTTTGTTGAACATTTTCCACATGGAATAAGAGACCTGTGGCCTCATGAACAGGCCACCCTGCTTAACTTCACACTGAGAAGTCCTGTCACCAAGCAGCATTATTTGGCATGTGTTAAAATACTTTAAAAACAATATCTTATAAATGTGTTTTCTTCTGTCACGGTAACACATAACGGCAAAAATTAGAAAATGACTTACGAATTGTCTTCTTCCTCCATGCATTTTGTGCCAAAACCTGGCTGATCTAGTAGAGCCTCGAGCAGGTTCTCCATCACTGGGCTTCCAGGTGCATCGTTGCTGTAAAATGTAAACATTGCAATAAAACAGAGAATAATTTTACATTTACTGAAGGAAAGGGGGGGGGGGGACAATGCATTATTGGACAATGCAGACGTGTGTCCCAGAATGAAACCTTTGGTTGGTAGAAGTTGTTTGCATATATTGAAATTTACTCAAAACAGAAGCATGATTGAGCCACAGCTGCAGGTCTACAATAGAAAAGTCCTTCTCATATAAAGACATCTGTCCAAGCAGTTACCTGAAGAAGGTGTACTGTTCACCATACATCCAAGGCTGCAACTGCAGTGCAGGATACTTCCCGAATGGAGGTACGATGAGGCTGAAGAGCAGTGCGATCAGCACGAACACAGCAGGAAGGACAATCTGAAGCACAACCCAACCATCAGCTGGACAACTTCTTCAGAGAGATCACTCAATCCAGTAACGATGGATGGACCTCAGGTTGTATTTACCTGAGCAAAGAAGCCCCTCCGGCTCCTGCGCGCATAAAGCCAGCGTTTGACAAAGAGAGCCCTCAGCTGCTGCCACGTCAGCCACCAGCCCACTGTGGGAACTCCAACGTGACCATCTCCACTCAGAGGATCTGTTTCCTCAGGTTCTGCAAGTCAGAATTCCCAGTAAGGCTCATTGGGATCTATTGAGGTCTATCCCAGCAGGCCTCCTGGTCAGATTACCACCAATCAGAAAAACTCCCAGGGGAAGATTTAGAGTCTCCAATCAACCTGACGCATGGTTTTAGATAGTGTGGGGAACTGGAGAATTTGCAGAGTTCATATGATCAACACACAAACTTTCAAGCAGAAAGTATATCCTCTTTGGGGGTAACAAATAAGAACATGTGTTTTAAAACTATAGGTTGGGTTTCACTGATAAATGGTCTAGAAAAAATACCTTTTTTACATCTCTTTTTCTTTACTGGCAGCATTTGGGAAAGAAAAAGTCACAGTCGGACATTAAAAACCGACAGTATAGACAACGTGTACACCAATCTGCATGTGTTTCCATACCAGTGTCTGGTTCTTCCTCATCTTGCCCTGATGTTCTCTGTCCAGCAGATGGCTCCTGCCCATTGGGAGAAGCAGCAGGCTGTTCTGATTCTGCATCCACCCCAGTTTCTTCTGCTACTCGCAAAAATATCTGTAAATTACCACAAAGCCGATGATGTCATATTAGTGGGTCCCGGCTAATTGAGTGCAACATGACACTAAACTACCATGTTTGTGAAAAGATTTTAACAGAAATCGACTTAAGACTCAGTTAAAGCTGTGCACAGGTGGTTGCAGTCCAAAAGTATCCAGTAGATTTACACAGAGGTCAAACAGGTTTAACAACAAATCAAAGTGATCTGCATTTACGAAGGAAGGGCTAATCTGAAGCGATGGACACCTCACATATCCAGGACTCCGGACATGACCCGGTTAAGCACTTGTTGTCCTGTTTTTGTCCAAGTGAAGCTCCTGACTTGTGCACAAGCATTTGAAAGTCTAGCAGGCTTAAGAAATGGTGCAAACAGTTTCTTGGGTGATGCTGCTCATCTTTCCACGCCAACGCTTGTCCGTGTCAGCACAGATCAAAGCTACACACAATCACTAATTAATGTATTGTAGCTCGTTTTCTGACTTTTCCTGCAGAGGCACCAGTTGGAGTTTCAGGTGAGGCTCATAATTTGGAGAAAACTTGAGTAAGAGCACAGAGTCTTCTGACTAATCTGTGATTGTGCATCTCACCTCCTCTAGCGTGCTGTCTGACAGGCCGTAGCTGCTGATCCCCAGCTCAGTCAACCTCTGATCGAGTTCAGACAGAAAGACACCCAGACTGCTGTCTTTAGCAGCCATCTGCGGCAGGTTAATCACCACCTCACGCCTGGACTCTTCCACCAACCTCGCACCCGGAACGTGATGCTGTGCTAATGAGAGCAATGCTACGAGGTCTGCAGTGAAGAAAATAAGAAGAGTGAGGAGGAGCTCATATAGTTTGAAGATCTATCGCCTGATTTAATCACTGTACAGTTGACCACTAACAGGAGCTGCTCTCTTCACTTCCCAGCCCAGTGTCTTCGCTCATGGAGGACTCACTGTCCTGTGACAATAAGAATAAGAATAGATTATAAGGGAGACCACAAGATGGGGATATCTAGAAATTGACCCCAAATATGACCCCTTTTATTGACCTTGAGGGGAGGCAGCTTGTTGGTGCTGATGCTGGTGCTGATACTGGTGCTACTGGGAGTACTGTGATTTAATCCCTCCCGTTTCACTACTGTGAGGTAGTATCCGGAACCAAGGTGGGACTTCAGATAAAGAGGTGAGCCACAACAACAAAGCCTTCCCTGAGAGATGATGGCGATGCGGTCACCAAGCAGCTCCGCCTCATCCATGTAGTGGGTGGAGAGGATAATTGTCCGGTCTAATGGAGGAGACAGCATGAAGAAGTCATTTACCCCTTCACATAAATGGATTAAAATACGACAAACTTTGTATAAAATATCAAGAGCCAAGGTTTGGACTAAATTTCATTAACAGCAAAGCTAGGGTTTGTGTGTCCATGTCAGTGTGTGACCTTGTCGAGTTGATTTGATGGGTACCTTTGCGGTATTTCAGCAGCAGATCCCAAATCCCTCTACGCGAGTAAGGGTCGACCCCGGCGGTAGGTTCATCCAGAACAACCACCTTAGAACCTCCGACAAATGCTATTGCCACAGACAGCTTCCTCTGCATGCCACCTGACAGAGACAGAAAAAAATGTACATTGTTCTCTCAGGTGCTCAATGAGACAGCATTTTTATAAAAAAGGTGAACTTTACCAGAGAGGTTTTTGGTCTGTTCATGGCGTTTATGTAGCAGGCCAACGTTGTCGAGTAAAGTATCCAACTCAGATTTGACTTCGGCTTCAGATAATCCTTTTAGACAACCATAAAACCACACATGCTCCTCTACTGTTAATCTAAGAAAGAGACAGACAGAGCGATAGAAAGGATGCATTTTAAGTTAAATGGCATTAGAATATTAATCTAGTACATCCAAATCATCGAGAAACACCATAAAATAAGCCTCACATGTCAAACAGAACATTATGCTGCGGACACACGCCCAGTGTCCTGCGAATCGTGTCCATGTCGTAGCGGATGTCCATACCCTTGATATAAACAGTGCCCGAGGTGGGCGGGAACAGTCCAGTCAGAATCGATCTGATAAACATCAGAGTAGAATAATCATTGACTACATTAGTAGTTTGACATCATTTATGCAAATGTTACCACAAACTTTAAATTCCACTTATTCCTCAATTATTTAGAACCTATAATTATCAATCCTTAATTAACGCATGCTCCTTACATGGTGGTGGTTTTCCCAGCACCGTTATGTCCCAGGAACGAGGTTATCTGCCCTTCGTAGAACTTGAGGTTGAGGTGATTGACGGCCAGTTTCGCTCCCTTCTTGTAGATTTTCACCAGGTTTCTGATGCTCACCCCCAATATCAAGTTAGTGGGTTCTGGTTCAATGTGATCTAAAGAAAAACAATGAATTCTGTACTTTTCAGGAGGTCCTGACATAGACAAAACTCAATGGAACTGTCAGAATCCATGATTTTAACCACTCTTGACGGGATTCAGCACTATAATAGAAGATTTACTGTGAACCTGAAAAATGATGGTAACATCTATACATAGCAGTTGATACAAAGAGGGTTCTGGAATCCTTTACCGCCATTTTGTTGTGTAGGGGCCTCAGGGATGGGCATGCCTGCCTCAAGAGGAACTCCACCCCAGTAATTTATCTGGAAGATGAAGTACCACGGCCTGGGAATCCCATATTCCCCTGGGGAAACAAATATGGTTACATGTTGCAAGTCCAAATAAGACTTCACATGTTATGTTAAGATTCACAGTAAAGTTAATATATTATATATAAATATCATAAAATTAAAGGCTTATAAAAACCCAGTCAACTCATTTGTCTTGGCAACTGCAGAGCAAAAATGAGCATACCTCATAACCAAATCTTTGACAAAATGACTGGCTTATATGTCTGCTGACAGTCTCCACAAGTGGAGCAGCAGTGGGCGAAATCAAGCTGCACAGGTACTTTTTAATGAGCAATGATACAGGCGGTATACCCAATCAGTTAAAAATCAAGTTTGGTACCCGTTTTAAAGATTCCACAAGAATAAAAAGGTTGCTCAGTCACAACATATTTAACAGTTGTCAGCTTTTTCCTCTGATTTGAGTTTTTTGCCATATGTCACATAAGTCATTACACAGATATCATCATACCAGGAAACACTGCTTCGATGTACCAGGCAGCAATGGCGTAAATGAAGGCGTCCACATAAAGCATCACTATAGAGACTGTGAAGCTGTAGGAGTCTCCTTCCATAGGGCTGATGTGGACGTTGTTCCACTGGATCCCCACACCTTGCTCTTCATACTGAGAAAAATACTCACATCCAAAGCCAAAGGCCACAGGTGATAGAAAACTCTGTGGAAACAGGAGCACTGTGCTTGTGGAACAGGCGCGGAAATTAATTTGACAAAACTTCTATACCTGTTTATTTTACTTACAGCAAAGACTCTGATTTTTGTGTTTAGGCGATCTCTCCAGGCCACACACAACACATAAGGCAAGTACAAGCTAAAGTATATCAGCCCCCCACATGCGGCAGCGAGGTTAGCTTTGGAGAAGAAGGTGCTAATGAGGAAGCACTGCATGATGGTGGCAGTGGCAAACGCCGTCAAGAAGAAAAACACAACACTCGGGTCACTGTATGGTAGGATGTCACCCCACTGGAAATAAGAGGAAGCACAAACAGGGAATTATGAGCGGGTGTTTGGGAAAACTAAGCATGCATTAAGCGTTCTTGAATGAAAATGAGAACTAAATCTTGCCTTAAGTAGAGCAATTAGGAGCCCGGCAGAAATGAGGAAAGGGACCATACTGCTGATGAACCAGCTTAGCCACAATGTTCCAGTTCCAAGACCCATAATCCTCATGGTTTCCTTCAGCCTTGCCTCCTTCTCATAGACCACACCTTTGATGATCATGGCCACTGAGTAGATCCACGAGAGCGTCATAAAGAGTGGCAGAGAGCGGTTCAGCACACGAAGAAAACTGCAACAAAGAAAAATAAAAAGGTCATTGAAAGCAATGAGATTAACAATGAGATGTCTCAAAGTAATAATCTAGGCTACAAACAAGATGCCAATCAACCACACCAAACTATCTCCTGAAACACCAATTTCATTAATCGTGTACTGGTCTCTTGGCAAGCTTATTAACAGTTTCTGAAAACGTACACATCATCTACATAGCAGGGATAGGGCATCTGCTGGATGTAGATGCCAGTTGTTGGCTGAACTCCAGACAGCACAAAGCTCACAGCTCTCTCCACCAGGTCCTGGATGTACACAAATCCTCCCCATATGTAGCGCATGTCGTTAAATGGGTCAGCTGCTGGTCCAGGATCCCAAAATCTTCATAAACGGGATAAAATATACAAATTAATTTATGAATTCATATAAGTCGGTTCAGGTTGGCTCAGAAAAAGCATCTTCATATGACCTCTATACCTGTCTTTGATTTTATTGGTTCGGGTAACGTCATCAATATCCATTCGTATCTTGTATGTAACGTGTGGTGGGAGCTCAGGTGAGGAGCTGTTGGGCAGCATGAAAACCACACCTGCCCAAAACTGCCTGTCCTCCAGCAGCTCTAAAGCCCTGTCAATCATCTGACCCTCAGTTTCAAATCCCTCCAGCTTGTTCAGGGAGAAACACTGCAAAAGAACGTTACAAAGATAATAAAAAACATGGCAAAGAAAATGAAGTGATTAGTTCTTTTTACAAATAGATCTGATTATTAGATTTTCCTTTAAAAAATGGTGTTGTCAGTATTGACACAATACGGCTGCTAATGAAGTCCACTCCAACAGCTAATTGTTTGAACACATTTTAATTCATCTAGTATGTTTGGGGCAGAACATGAGCAAACTCTAACTCCATCAATAAGATTATTATTAAGTGAGAACAGACCTCGGTGACTTGTGCGAGCGTTGTGATAGTTTGGTTGAGTTCATTATAGATGTCGAGCCACGTGGATGAGGCCCCGGGTTTACGTGGAACATTGGGTGAGGGTGTAGACAGGAAACGGGTGATCCGCGAGGCCGTCCAGGATGTGTTTTCCAGAAGAAGGGTGACCAGAACTGCCACCTCCGGCCTCTTCAACAAATTCTAACACACAAAAAGGACAGCAAAAGAAAATTGGACTCAGTGTGTAAAAGTACATTAAATCACCCTCGTCTCTTTTGTAGAGGTGAAAACTGTTGTGTCTGACCTGTAGGAGCTGGATCTCCACGCTACTCTCCATGTAATTCTTGATGCGTGGCCCCACCTCCTTCCAGGCTTCGTTTAACTCCTGAAGAATCTGCAAGTCTTCAAATGTCTTGTTGACCTTCAGCACAAAAAGGTTGCACGAAGCTTAGTTTGCATTAAACTACCTTTAAAGACAAGAGCAGCTACTTTATAAGCCTTAACTACCAAGACTTCACTGTACCTCTTTCATCACTCTTCGCACTGCAGACGTATCTGGTGTATACAACAACTTGCCAATAAACAGCGGTTTTATTCCTCGCCATACGATGCGAGAGAGAGGGTTGGACTCCAGACCCTGGATCAAACTTTTACAGAATGGAGCTGAGGATATGAGGAAAGGAGGGACCACAGAAGCCTCATGTTAGACCAAAATACTATGAAAACCAAACCCTGTACAAATCAGCAAAAATGAGGTGCAGTTTAATGCAAACATGAACTGTGGTACACAGCCATTAAGTTTCCAAGTGCCTTACTGGTGTTGTTATCACGTTCCAGATCTGTATCCTCAGTGCCATTTTTTCCTAAGAAGGACTTGATGTCGTTGTCTTCGTACCAGTTGAGCGATGGGATCCGCTCACCGCCAAACTCTGGGTGGCCGCACATAATCTTTGAAAAGGCACGAAAGCCTTCCCTGGGCAGGGCCGAGCGATTCTCTGCAGACAAGAGACGGAGAGCTGTGCTCATGTCCACGAAGCTGGAGAGAGAGGAGAGCTGAAAGAAGAAAGAAGGAACAGCAAAGGTGGTGAAATGATGTAGAAAATCATACTGTAGATGGAATGAAGAATACAGAGGGAGAGATCGTACTTAATGGACATATACTGTAGGGTAAAGTTGGTCTAAAAAAGGGAATTTTCCCCAGACTTATCAGTTGGTAGTACTCAGAAAATTGGGAAGGCCAGAGGTATTATTTTAAAGAAAATAAAAATAAAAGCCAGAACCTCTAATATAACTTAGTCTTCATAATTTGTGTCACTGAAATCTGAAAAGTCGAATGCTCTTACATCATCGATCACAGTAGCGAGCTCCTGGGAGACCGAGGTTGCAGCCTGACTGATGACTCTGAGGTCTCCGGCATTAGCCATTAGACGCTCTCTCTGAGGAGACACAGATGTTTACTGATGATACTTTAGCTCAGCAAACACACAGCCAGGGGTCATATCACTGACTCCTACCGTAAAGAACTTGGTAAAGTCAAGCTGGGAGAGAAAACGGCGTTCAGCCTCCTGCAAAGCGTCAGCTGATTGGTTACACAGCCGAGTCTGGAGCTCATCGATGGGGATTCCTCCAGCGTCCACTGTCAGAAACCGTCTCAACATGCTTGCATTACACACCAAATCTTTTAGCTGCATCTGACCTCCAGTGAGAGCGATCTGGAAAGGCACAATTACAAAACAGCTCATTTTGCTAATGTTAAGTTATTAAAATTATATAATAAATGCAGAAAACTGAACTTTATCTCAAATTTGTGGTACATTTACTATGCGTACTTTTAAAGTAACATTGTTCATATTTTGTAGCTTTCAAATGTATTTAATTTCAAATGTATCTACTAACAGTGAACCTTTCCTGCATTTATTTATCTTATGCTTCTGGACTGTTGTTCCCAGAATAAATGAAAAAACGTTACAATGTCAACATGCCTCACCTGCAAATTGAGACGAGCCTTCAGCAGCTGGTTCACTGTTTCAGATGATAAACTGGTGTTTGTCAGGAGGAAGGAGGAGAATGTCTCGTTGGCCTTCAGGTACTCTCCAACTCGGAGATCTATAGAGAAAACATAAAATTGCTGTTATAAAAAAACTCCATGCTATAATAACCCCTTTGTGGATGCAACAGTTAAAAAAACAATGAAGGAAGCTAAGATTCACCCCTGAAATGGTACGTAACTAAAAATAATCAGTAAATTAAACATTTTTTCCCCCAAACTTTTCATGTCCTTTATAGTAACAGTGAGGATTGAGATGGTGTCTGTGAGGACATCTGCGTGGGACAAGGTTGCATGGAACAACCGCTTTTATTCATCCAATTGTCTGCAGCAGAGGTGTAACATAATCTGCTCTGCAAGGACAAACAGGCCAGCCTCTGTTTCCAACAGGAGTAAAAAGCCACAGGAAACCATTCTCTCCGCACCTGTTTATGGACATCTATTTACTCAGCTATTGGTTAATACTGTAACCACTAAACTGCGTGACATAAAACCCTAAATGATTGTGTTTAAAAATTGAAAAGGCTTCATCCTGGGGGTGTTCAAGTTCAAAGTGTTTGTTGGTATCACTGCGTTAATACATCTCTTCAGGTCTGTGTTAGATGGGATTCAATGACGCTAACATACTTGGCCAGGCATCAGGTCTCTCTCCCAGCCTTTGGACGCTTTCCATCAGTGCCTGAAAGCCAGAGAAGCTCTGGTTTCCACTGTAGGACAAAACCGTCTGGACATCAACGAAAAGTCGAGACAGTCTTGGAGAAAAAGAAAAATAGCGTTCACTAAAAGAAATATTAATTCTAGCAACAATTCTTAATTGAACTTCCGCCTTCCTAAAGCTGCCAGTGTTCGTTAGTGTCAAGAGTTAAGTTCTACCTACATGGAATTGTCAAAGTTGCCAACTTGGCCGACCATTTCCCCCTGAGTCTTATTGTGGAAGCAGGGGTTGTTGATGTTGCAGATAATGCCCTGAATCCATGGCAAGGTGCCAGCTGATGGTAAGGCCTTGTTTGGAAAGTGACCTAGAAGAACATGCACAAACATATTAGCACCAGATTACACTGAGATGGTGAACAATAGGAACATTGTTCATAACCTGAAATACTGCAATAATCCAAGCAAGACCCAAACTCCTCTAATTATGACATGTTTCATTGCAAAGATGCTGTGCAGTAAAATGGAATAAAATTAACTGAACTATCTGTCTTGTAATAATAATACATGACTTTTATTAAGAAGAACACAGCAGGTTTGGAAAACAATTGTGTGTGCAGCATGAAAGTGACCCTCAGCGAGTTGATCCTCTTAAACTGCCTGGCACAAACACACCTTTCAGACATTGTAAGTACTATGTGCCTGAAAGGTTGAACATTACGCAATGTTACTCACATTGTTGTTGTTTGTAAGGTGGATGTGACTGTCTAACACAGATGAGGATGACAAAGAGGAAGAGCGGCCAGAGGAGCTCGATGATCAGTTGGATCTGTGGGAACAGAGAATGTGGGCGCCTTTAAAAATTGATGAAACATTTTGCCCAAGATGGGTCTCATATGACAGTTATTTAATGAAATCATCTTTTACTCTTAACTCTGAACTACACGAGTAAGCACCTTGTTTCTCCTGCGGTATGTGATGTTCTTCCAGAGCAGTAGGAAAAGCTGCCTGAAATAACCCATTGCTTCCAAAAGTTACCTGACCATGATGGTAAACTGGGGAAAAGAAACATTCCGTGAGAAAATCAAAAGGTTAAGAGCAAAGCCTTCCATGTTGGTGCTGTATTTCTGCTTTCATCACAACTCAGGGATCACCCTGTTTGCTACTTATTTCTGTTTTAATGATTGGAACAATCTAAGGATCAAAGGAAGAAACTGGCCATGACCTTTTTTCCTTATAATGTTAGATATTCCTTGTCAGATACAATGAACAGGCTGTTTTAATATTTATTATCTAAGTGAAAGGTTGTCTTGCTGCCTGCTGTGATCTGCTCAAGATGGCAATCCCCTGCTTCATCCTGAAATCCTCCTGATCCAAACAGCTTACCTAAGTGTTGTCTCTGCTTTGGTAGTAGAGTCAATAATCTGAGGCTGGTTTGTGACAGGATACAATGGTTAAGAGGGGCTAGAAAGATATCGTTTGCAAATCTTTGACTTCGAGCAATCTTAAAGTCAAACATTTTCATTCAATTTACATTCATTCAGATTCAGATTTCCTTTTATTTGTCCTACATGGGGGGAAAAATGGTTGGGTTCAGTCAATCATAGGAGTTTTTGGCTTGTTTAATGGTGCATAACTAGAAAAAAAACAGGCATTAGTAACAATAGAAATACATCTTAAAACCAAATGACAGGAATTTCCCTCATCTTAAAATAATTTCTCTTGTAACAAGCTAAACAGTGTATGACGTAAGAAGACATTTCATTAACCAGTTTGCTTAAGATACTCAAACCTAACCACAAGTTATAGAGAAAAAAATATTGTACTTAGATAATAAATAAGGAAAAGATGACAGCACTGAGCTAGCGCTTCACTCACTTCCTGTCCTAGCATGTTATATATATAGGTTTTAGAAGGTTAAAACATCATTAGCATAAATTGAGCAAGGTGAAATCTAGCTACCAAGAGTCAGTAAAGAGTTCTTTATCATTACCGTTTTGACATATAAGCGGTCTCCTCTCAGGGTCCGGAACACATTTACGGTCGCCGGTGGGTTGACATTCATGCCACTGTTTGGGTCTGTCAGAAAGAGGTACCGCCTACTTGCGACACCGGTTACGCAAATGTGTTTTGGGGCGGGGTCTAAACCGGAAACACACTCTGATTGGCTCTTTTATCGTGATAAAAACCGGAAATCCCACAAATCGGTTGATTTCTGCTCGTGATGATTAATGGATACATTTATATATTATAAAGACCATTGAGATACTTCATCCCAAATACGTACGCACTGGATTTATTAATTCACTCGCATTAAAAAAAAAGAAATCTATGGCTTTTGTTTAACATCCTTCAAGCAAGCTTTGTTAAAACTCATACAGAGAGGAAAGTCTCATTTACGTTGCATGGTATGTTACTTATGAATTAGCATTTATTATTAGTGCGACAATTGCAGTATAAAATTTACACTTTACATGATTTTAACATACATAGTTTTTAAGTGGCAAAAAAAGACACCAATTCTCTGGGAAAAAACATCTGTCAATAAATAAAATTAGATGGTACTGTTCTTGAAGGAAAATCCGACACAGCACATTGTGAATATAAGGCATCTACCTTTATTTCTGCATGATAGCCTGGAAGACAAAATAGTTTTTGAATTGCATTGCCATTTTAAAGTTAGTGAAGTAAGAAAATAATTTGTTTGCCAACTGTTTCAGCTCAGCTACCGTGTGCAGTGTGAAATATAAGATAAATAAAAAGGATCTTCCTCTGTCACTTGTAAAAAATGCACTCCCAGCTCCTGCATTACAATGCTGTATATAAAGCTATGCAAACTATCTTGTTGCATTCAGAGTTGTGACACCAGCTCATGCATAACGTTTTCAGATTTTTGGCAAAAGTTCATGATGGAGCAGGCAGAGTTTAAAGAAATACTGGCTGTTCCTGACCCGTTAACAGGCGATATGTTGAAGCTGGCATCGTCTTCAAATGAATCTGCAAAAAAAAAAAAAAAAACTTTTATTCTCCCCAGTGCATTTAGAAGATGTAAAATCAGTTGGAGTGTTGCTGTTCACCTCTCCAACAGCGTTGGTCAAGATCTGGATGATCTTGTCATGTGGTGTAGCAACAACACTTTGCCCATTTATTTCAATAATGCGATGCCCAACGCGAATGCCTCCTCTTTCTGCGATACCACCACGCATCAGACTGCAGATCTGCCGCAGGGAGAGAGGTGGTTTTTTAAAATGCTGACTTTTGATACCCCAGCAGGTGGATTTTCATTTATAATAAGAGCAAAACCTCAATGAAGCTGAAGAGACAAATATAGAAATCTTCCAAGTGGACTTACAATGCCGTCCTCCACACTAAAGCCCAGCTGAAACTTGGGATGAGGCCGCTTGATAATCGCCATGGTGACCGGCGGACAGTGCACGATACTCAGCTTAACATACTTTTGACTTTTCAAATCCTATAAAAGGAAATATACCATGAAATACATTTTTAAACAAACAACAAAATGCTGCAAAACTGCAGTCTGAAAGTTCTTAAAAACCTCAAAATCTTTAAAAATGAACTGTCTTTCCCTCCACTGTTGAACCCGCATGCAAACAGCGCCATCTAGTGTCGCTATATTTAGATGATAAACCAGAAACGTCTGGTATTCCTGACATAGCTTTGTTTTTAAAATAATATTTATGGATTTGATTTTTTTTCTCCCACTTACCCGGATTATGTTCTGACAGGCAGCGATGGGCAGACCCACCAGACTGGTGCTGTTGATGGACATGATGCGGTCACCGATACTGAGATCCCCACTGCGCTCGGCAGGACCTCCATGAAGGAGGTTGGCAACAACCACTGTGGGAAGAATGGAACCCCAGCCGGACTCCACAATGGCCAGACCCAAGATCTCACCGGGGGCCTTGGTGATGGCAACCTGCGTCACAGAAACAGGAATTAAAATGTTGTAACACGAGGAGGCAAAATAGTCCAGTACTCCTCATCGTACTTCTCGAATGTTCTGGGAGTCGGAGAAGTGCGCCAGATCTCCGTTGTAGAGTTCCTGACTTTCTAAGTAGTCGCTGTACTCGCCAGGCTTCAGATCTGTTGCCTTCATGCCGTTTTCTTGCAGGAACTGCTGGTAGGCCACTCCAAAGGCCTGACCGATAGCCTGGGCTATGACCTGCGCCTGGAGTGAGAAGTGTAAAAACCTTTACATTTGTGGTCTCCTGCTGATCTCATTTACTACTGAATGTCAATAACTCATCTTCCTGCACGTACTGATTTCTTTTTCCAGATCCAGTCCATATTGAAAGTCTCACCCCTTTAATCCTAACTAATAATAATTATATACACACAGGAACAGTCTGAAAATTCCCATTTGTTAGTTCTTTGCAATTCCTAAATTGATCTACTTGCTCCTTGGGAAAACAAGAGAGAAAATGAGAGAAGTGGACACAGTAGCCTCACAGCCTTCAGATAATTGGTTTTTATAAAGAACCTCTTCCTCCTATTCAGTGTTGCCATGAATGGGGAAACTGGGACAAGAGCCAGACCATTTTTAAATTCAGGAGAACTCTTGAGCCCTTTGCAGAGGGAAATCAGGCCAAACTCATCAGACACTGCAATTTTGATCTGTGATTCAAGGCTCAGGAGAGAAAACTCAACCAAACAGATCACATTTCCTTCAAGGCCCTTCAGTCTATTGACTCACGTCTTCGGAGGAGAACACGTGGCAGATCATGATGCACTTGTTAGATTTGGAGGAGGAAGAGGCGACATCCCCATCCTGCCCCTTCAGTTTTCTTCGCGCCATCAACACCACAATGTTGTCAATGTCTGCAATGTAAGAAATCATCTGCAGAGTGTGATCCATCATTGTTTCCTGGGGGGAGAAGAGAGGTGGAGGTGAAAACAGCGTCAAAAGGCAAGACCAGACAGGACCCAATTATCAAGGCTCTGCAAGTCTAAACTTGGCCCCGACGGCGTGTTTTTCTTCTTCATTATCCGTGAAGCTATTTCCGTCCATGTTCTGCCTGCAGAGAGTTAAACTGGTGACCAATTCAACCACATTACACGGTTGAACTATGCTGATGAAAACATCTTATTAGCGTTTAAACATCCTAGTTTGCTTTCTTTGGATCTTGACTAAAACATACAGACGACTTGAAATGAGATGCCAAATAGATACGACTGAATTAAAGGCAGTGTGGCCTCTCACCCCAGGGGATTATGGGTAGAAGGTGTGTTTTGGGATGCCCCGATTTTTCCAGGTGCACTCGTGCATGTGCTCTGTTTTCTCTTTTGCTACATGTTGGGCAGTAAGGACACAAATCCAACCTGAGTCTACTGAATTTTTAGTCGTCCTGCTACAACATGAGTAACTCTCTAAAACTAATCATTTTTCATCATTGGAATTTTTAAAAATCATTTGAACTGTAAATATACCTGTGTGTCAGCTGTGAGCACTTTGATCCTCTTGGTTGAGATGAACAGATCGACTTCTGTCATAGGCTGAGACTCTCCCTCTGGAGCCTGGAAGACAATTTCAGGACTAAGTAAACCATCACTATTGGGTGAATTTGAGCACAGATTTTCCCACCATCTTTGATTAGAATCACCTTGATGCGGTCCACAGCCTCCTGAGCCTGGGTCATGCGGGCGTTAGTTGAGGGGTTCTTGTCTGATCTGATCTGGGTGGAGCCCAGATACTTGGCACCAAACACAACTCCATCCAGCAGGTCTTCAGTGTCACAAGGACCAGGCACTGAAACATCAATCAGCCTGCTGTTACAACCTGATATCACAAGTCGACGCAGACAAATCTGAACAACTGAAGAGGACTGAAGGACTGAAGAGACTCACCGTCTTTATATGATGGACGTTCAGCAGCCTGCAATTAAAACAAATGGAAGAATAATCAACTGATTTGACATAAACATAGAATCAAAAAGGGCAGCTCGAATCTCCCAAAAATACCTAATAGAAATATCCTTGTTATGTATTCTCGGGTATGTTTTGCTGGTCAGTTTTCCCCCCAAAAAGTCCACATTCACAACTTGTGATAACTGAAACTATTCAGTTACACCCTCTTCTGGAGACACACACTCAACTCCTCCTTTAACCAGATCGAAGCAATCATATACATCAGCTTACCTGCTCCCTCTCTGCAGCACCGTCGTCTTCCTCCGGGTGTTCACCGTCCCGTTTTTTCCACACCGACTCTGTATCCTCATAGTCGGGCAGAGAGGCGAGGGATTCGTCCCTGTGCCATTGCTGTTGACCATTCCCATAATGCTGCCAGAACCTCTGAGCGTCATCCTCACTGTAGGAGACTGAAACTACAGCATCCACCTCTCCTCTCTGAGGCACACAGGTGGGGTGAGGTGCCGTGCTAATTTCTGTGAATTGCAACATTCCCTGCAGGTCTCTATGGTGGCTTTCAGAGAACAGTAGCCCCGTTGTTTCAGTGCTGTCGTCCAAAATTAAGGAGGGGGCGGAGGAGTCCATCTGGGATGAACTGGAGTACTGATACTGGCCATGGTGAGGTGGACGAGGCTCTTCTTCCATCAGCTGAAGCTGGTTAAGGAGACTGTGGATGCTGTTGTGGTCGTCATCATCTGATTTCCTGTCAATTCCATCGACTTCCTCTTCGCAGGTGCTACTCTTTATGCCAGACGACCCCTCTGGACATTCCCCATCACTGGTTAAGCCCTCACCCATGGCCTCTCCCGCTTTCTCGCTTGCTTCATCTACCTCTGATCTCATCTCACCCTGAACTGGCTCTGCCATATTTCCCACAAGCTTAACATCAAGTGATGCCAGTGCTTGACTAGTGTTTAAAGATAGCAATGCAGGGTCACTGTTACTGGCATTAACTAGACCTTCACCAGAAGGTGTGACAGAGGCGAGGGAGCTGGGCTCGTCCAAATCATCGGGTGAGGCCGTGTCGCCGGAAGACTCAGACCTCCAGTCTAAAGGTGGAGGTTCAAACATGTAGGATTCCTCATCCTTGACTTGTGGCGGAGCCGCCTCAGTCCGTTGCACGACATCTCTCGCCAACACTCCATCAGCCGAGCTGGAAGCAAGAAAGGTGCTGGGTGGGGAGGCCGACTGGTCTGGCAAGCAGATGTTTGAGTCCATTTTAAAAGAAAGCCTGTCAGAGGAAATGTTAGGTGAGTGTGAAGCAGTTCAAATCAGTTCACTGGATTTCCAAATAAATGCACATGATCGCCAGCAAACAATATGCTCCTGTATAATTCTTATTTCACACGAATTTCAGTTTTAGTTCCTTGCCTTTATTGTACCATCGAGGCTGAAATCACAGGTTAAAGCTCAAGTTACGTTTTATACAGTGTGAAACTATCAGATTCGGCAAATAAACTAAAATATCCAACATAGAAGTGACTACTCTGATGGAGGAAAATAAGAGAAATTGCTGAGGTATTTGTGTTAGATCTTTAAATTACAACAGGTATTGAGCACAATCTGTCTTACATAAAATAAAGAAAAAGAAATGACATTCTTAAACCCAATTTTGAGCCAACCGTTACTCTGTTGTTGTCGCATGACTAAAGTTAGCTCAGAGTAGCTTGGTGCTAAATGGCTAATTAGAAAGCTAAAGAGCACTAACTCAGCTGCAGTTCATCAAGATATGCAACTTCTGGGCTCCACGTTCGAAGTTGAAACGGACGAAAAGAGCAGCTCTCACCAGAGTTTTTAGATTTTTGAAGGCTTCTTTGTGCCGAAATACTTCTGTGGACGCCACGACAGATAAGTTGACGTGGTTTGGGATTTGATGCTTCTCCGAAAGTCTTGCTCTGTTTCCTTCGTCATGCTAACAGTAGCACGCCTCTTAAACACACTTCCACATTATTCAGACGTTAAAAAAAGAGAAGTGTGAGTGAAAATAAGTAAATTTCCAGCCATGGTTTCTGCTGTCAAGACAGCTTTTATTTATTCACAGACCTTCTATATGCGTTGTGTTCACGCACTCCTGTGACTCAGAATGAAATGTACCTTGAATAGTTTTCTTTATGTACGCCTTTATACCTGGAGTAATATTTACAGGCTTTTTCAATAAAGAAGAATTACACAATTTTAAATTAAAGAATTTTTAAAATAAACTTCCCGTTACATCGTTTTAAAAAATTGTAATTTGTATGAATAGCTTTATGGATAGTCGCCTCAAGAAGGCAAACTCTCCGATATTCCTGAACGTAACTATTGTACACGTCACGCTGGACCAGACCAGCTCAATCAAAGGCCGACAAATCAAGATAAAAGCGCTTTGAATAATCTGGACTCAACTTGGAATCATTTAAGATATTTTAGCATTTACATGAAACAACGCCTTTGCATGTGTTAGATATTTTTGCTTACAATTCTTTAAAACTGTGAAAGGTCAAATGAATAGAAAGTAAAGAAACAAGTTCTGACTTTGATTATATATTTTTTAATGTACATCACAGATTGTACTGATCACTTTACTGTCAACTCCTGTCACAGATGGTGACTTGTCTGTCTTTCCTGCGCCGCCTGCCTGAATAGTTTCAGTTAGGGAACTTGCCTGGAAGATGAGTTTACCTGACTAAAATTACTAGTGTTTTCGGGACAAAAAATGGGTACAGGTCATCAGCAATTGATAAGGAATCCTTGCCGGAATTTTACTTTAACTTTGTCAAATTATTATTGTTTAAAAAACACAAACAGAATAAATTACACAAACAAGCCATTAATAACTTACAAGACTAAGTTGTTCAATGCATTTTTTTTTTGTTGTTGTTAATATGCAAGCGATTAACCAAAACCATAAAATAAATCATGGCCACATTTAAAAATAAAAGGATTGTGATGTTTTATTGCATACATATAACATAGCATTAAAAAGATAGACAGTTATTTTATTTCCTATCATATTGGTCTAAGCGTTCTGAAAATTTCATTTGTTATGAAAATGAGGGCAACGGTCACGTTCGCAGCTAAAATCTGTGATGTGTCGTCTCAACAGAAACCACAGCTCCATGTCGTAGGCCCAACTGCAACTTCTACCTGACTCGACTTGCTTCACGTGCAACATAGCATCACACTACGCATCACGTCAGTGTCTCCCACATATTTTCTGAACATCAACGGCAGCAAGTCTGTTCTACGTGTCGCTGGTCTGTTCACTGTTGACCATCTGGATCAACCCTATCACAGATGAGATGGTGCCCATCAGCCCCACCAACCAGCTGGGGAATTTTCCTGCCCACAAGAAGCCGGGTGGCATCCAGTGGATGGCGTTACTGAGGTCAGCCATGCTCCTGAGGAAAGAGAGAAGCTCCGCTCGCATCTGCCCGTGGAGCTGAGAGCAGCTGCAGGAAGAGAACACAGTTTCATACCAGGAGAATCTCGCTGTGATGCAATTCTTCTATTGACACAACGTGACACGCGATACCTGCCGCCACCTCCTGCTCGCTCATGTATCTTCAGCTTTTTCTTCAGTAACATCAGAACTCGAAGGGATCTGAAGAGCAAAAGTCCGAGTTACAACAGTTTCACAAAATACTGTTGGCTACTTGAAGGTCAAAACAAACATCTTGTACTACAGGGAAGCTATTTTAAGCAATCGCTTACTATCATTAATTAAGTAAATTTACTATAACTACAAAAACTGGTGCAGAAGTCTAGGTGAAATGCATCTTTACTTTTAGGAATTTCTGGAACCAGAAGTGACCACCAGGGGGCGTTTAAGTCAAATGACTTATGTTTCTGGCCACATCTCCATCACTATGTGTAATTTCATTATTTTTTTTAAAATTCATATGTTGCAAATTTACAACAAATATTTTACTTGCGGATTGTGAGGATTGTAACACTTTTTCTATCTTGGTATTATCACTTAACACATAGAGTTGGTCTGGAACAAACAGTCAGTTCTATCTGAGCAAGAGTGAGAACAATAAATGTGTTTTTTAGACGGTTGGTGACAGACCTGAGTATCCCCAGCAGCAGCGACGCTCCCCACAGCACCGTACTGAACAGCCACCACTTGTCAGACTTGATTTTGATGAGCTCGGCATCAGCAGCCCAGGCGATGTGCTCACAGGGGTAGTAAAGCTGGTCTGCCACATTGCTCAGCACCGATATCCAGCGCACGGCTGGATCATCCTCCTGTAAGAATCGCATGGAATCGTCAATAAATGAAGTTATATAAAATACATCACACCTTATACTAACACATACTGCAATACCATTGAACACTATTATGATAAAGGATAAATAAGAAGACCAGAAACGCTTTAGTGTTGAGTCACCTCTCACCCTGACTCCCACACCGTAGCTGTGTGAGTAGGCCAGCATGGCCAGGTCATCGAACAGCCGCAGTGTGGTTCGACAGTGGCTGAGCTGAGCAGAGAACAGCAGCAGACTTTTCCCCAGCTGTCTATGTGAAAGGTCCGTGTCAGCACTCTTGGAAAGAAGCCCTCCAACCAGCTGAGAGCCAAAACAGACCGTCCTGATCTGTACAGGAGAGAGAGGATTCATCAGCTCATTAACATGTTTACTATCGTTGTTGTGACTGTTGTTATTATTAGTAGTAGCAGTTGATTATTTCTATTTTACCAATAAAAAAAACTGTGAGAACTTTTAGAGGAGTGAATTAGAGTTTTTTGTTGTGGTACACATGCTTGTGTTTTCACGCAACCTCATGTGCATGCTTTGCCCTTCATTGATACATATATAAGCGTGATATCTCAACGCATACACGATCGGATCCGTTATCTTGTGTACGTGGAGACCATTTATTGCTTCGTGCGCTCTGAACTGTGCAGATAATGAGGTAAAGAAAGAGTAATTCAAAACTTCAGTGCAATAATTAAGGAGAGGTTTGTGATATTCAGAGAAGACTATTGTCAGTGTTAGAAGTTAACACTTAAGTGCAAGTAGATAACTGCCAGGACTCGATTCTGTCTCCGAGTACTTACAACTTTATCTCTTCCTCTGTAAGATTCGAGCAAGCGCACGAGTGACTCCAAAGACTGCTGCATGTCTGCCGCACAACCCTTTTCAGTGTTGAACAAAACACCACTTTACAACCCTAATCTTATGCAATGTGGCAGATTTTGTGGCATGCGGTCACGTCTCAGCTGGACTTTGAAAACAGGAAGTACCGCCAACAGACTCAAGCAAACGATCACCGAGCCAATCGAACCTTCGAAAGCCGCTCCAACAAGCCGCACTGCTGACTTCACCTTCCATTTAAGAAAGTTATGTCTATAAATTGAAATGCAAAAAGACACATCTGTATTCCCTATGTTTATTTATTATACCCCATCTTCCTACACCGTACTAAATATAACACTAGCTATTACAGGACAAATATAGCTAAAATATTACAAATTAATATGTAATTCAGACAGGGACACCATTCCATAAAAAAGTATTAGTTTATTTTACAATATCTCAGAGTTTTGGTTCAACCTTTTGCTACTGTAATAGTGTATTCATTTATTATGCAAGCAGTTTGACAAACAGCGCAGAAAATATCAATATAGAGACATTTAAAATACTTATGTACTATAGTCATTTATCTTTATTTCAACTATTTTTGTTGTCTTGGGTTGAGTGTGACAGGTCTACTCTGCTGCATTTAAATTTTAAATAAAAGTTTGCTGAGACCCGCAGAAAATTAAAAACATATTTATATTTGATGTAGCAATTTGTTACTTCAGCTTGACGTACGTCAGAAATCAGGGTGGGGGGAGTCGTTGTCATAGATCTCTGGTAAAAAAAAAAAAAAGAGAGAGAGAGAGAAAAATAATTTGAGACTTTTCAAAGTTTACAGCATTTATTGCAGAAATTGTTTTGCTTGAGGTACAAAACACAACTTACCCGTTCTACAGTCAATGTCATCATAAATATCGCCCTCCCTACAAAATAAAAGAATGGAAATAAATGCCACAGGTGAGAAGGGCCTATGATTTTTAAACCTTTATCTTCATTTCTACTTTGATATTAGGACCATCAACTGCACTTACACTACTCATTTCTTTGTCAAAACACAAAGACTAAAGAGTGATAAATATACTTACATGGGAAGAAGCAGAGATTTGGACACATAACCATCTATAAAAGAGGTGATGCACAAAAGAGACTTTAATGTATATAGAGCCTAAAACTTTCATTTCATTATTGTTTCACTTGTTCAACACAATGCAACCCAAAGCATTTACCGGTACATACATTTTCCATACTGATTGCAGCACAAAACTTTCTTGCTGCTGGTGAACTGGATGACATCCACAATTTCTCCTCGGATCACGGGCAGATCTTTGCCTCCCAGCTTCTTGATGATGCCGTTCGGATCCACCATCATGGTGTGCAGCGTTCGGAGAGGCCCCTCGTACTGGGAAACAATATTTGTGTAAGTGGGGTCAGTGGAACTCCTTATGGCGAGTGCGTCAGCTGGAAAGTATTTTCATCGGACTCCTTAAGGAGACTCCAGGAACCACAAATCAACCCCGAGATAGAGGTTCTTCCTCTGACGACACAGCACGATATCTAAACATTGTCTGGGATGTTTAGAATGCACACATTTACACCACCATCACCAGAAACCAAAAAAAAGCAGAAATGTCCCCGGTGTGACAGCTGCCGACCGACACTGACGAGTGTTTTCGCAATATAATGATGCGCCTGAACTCTGCTGTCAGTCACCATCCATCACCTGCTTTTTAATATCATCAAATCAAGCACTTTACTGTTAAAAAAGAAGGTATATTCAGACCTCTACTGCATAGTTTGATAAGGATCTACCTTGAATTTTTTTCTTAGCTCCTTCTCCAGTTTGGGGTCGGTTCTGGAGAAAGAAAAAGAGCGAAGTTACTAACTGAGAACACAGATTCTCAGTAACAGAGTTACAGCACTGACAACAGGCCTTACTTCCTGTTCTTTAGCAGTAACCTAGAATAGATACCTGATGTCAGGAGGTGGTGGGGGGAAATCCTCACCGGGCTGCTGAATGTCATCATAATCATCTGAGAATGCAAGCAAAACGCAAACACCAGGAAACGCTGCTGTGGTCAAAATATAAAATGATCGGCAGCAAACATTGAGTTTCGTAATTATCTCCCAGTCCGTTCCAGTTTGTCCCAGTTATCATTTTTAGGGTCTCTAATCAATGTAATGTCAAACTCCATGGAAAGAGCTAACAGCTGTCAAGCCATAATTAGCATACACATCATTGTGATTATGCGTTTGTTAATAAGTACAATTGCACTGAAACATGAGTAATACTTTTAAAGTTGTTGAAAGTTGGAAAAAATGTGTTTTCCCCATTTGTATATTTAAACCATCAAACCGGCTCAGTTTTTTTAATTTAATCATATGATTGTGCATTAATAATGTCTGTGTGAGGTTTGTTGCTGCTTACCTTCATCTTCGTTTGCGCTACAGATGAAAGGAAACAAAAGAGTTAGTTGAAGCAGGTTATACTGAACCCCGGAAACAGCCAACACTTTCCTAGTTGCCTGGAAATCTGATGAACAACGTTTAATTACGGATAAAATAGTTTAAAAGCAACATCTTGGGTACCTGTCTCTGTTATAAGACTTCATGTTTGGCATCTGTGGGGGGTCTGGAGGTGGGGGAGGTAGTTGCGTCAGATCAACGCGGTACTGAAATTTGCGCTTCACGGCCTCATAGTCGATATCGACACACGTGTTGCTGATGTATCCATCTGCAGAGCAAAACAAGAGGGCACAACGGACATCCCATGAATAACAACATCTGGCCGAAGCAACAGAAACATCCACCGTGTCCGTCTGATGCCCAAAGGGTTGTCTGTCTCGCCACTTACGTGTCTGGAGGGGAGCTTTAAAGGTCCAGCATTTACGATTAAAACTAATCTAGAAGGTACAAATAGGTGACTATTAAAGTCCTCCAGACTTCTTCGTACTAGAACCTGCAACTGCAGCAACAACTATTTCCTGTCAGAGCTTCATCGTTCTCGATTAATATATCAGGATTTAACAAAAGAAGAAACAAGTCAGTTTAAGCACCAGTGGAGGGGTCGATATTTATACAGACAATATTATATACACATAAATATCTTCTCCAGTGTGAATTTAAACGGTCATTCTTTTTATGAATAGGCGATAACTAAATATATTTTACACTGTTCAGACGTCTCTCCTGGTACATTTGGTGCTGGTAGTCTCATGGAAGTCCCTTTTCAAACAATGTAAATGTGCCTGAAAGAGGTTCTGGAACTTGACTTTGCGACGCCACACTCACAGTTTCCAGTTAAGGAGCGAGCCAGCCATTTCCCTCCAGGGTTGTCCTTCACTCGAAGGATCTCCACCTTCTCGTCCTGCCGGACGCTCAGGTCTAGTTTTCCTTCCCCGTACCAGTCGTGCCGAACCCTGGCAATGTGGAGGACCTCCACCTCCTCTGGCAGCTGAAGACGGAACCGGGACCAAACAGGAGGACGTTAGAATTCGTCATACGTGCATTTCTGATATTCAAACGCATGAAAATGACCTTGAGGCGACCCGAACGTTCGGCTCAGGGCGGTTTTAAACAGAATGAAATTGTCGGTCACCTGAAAGATCTTTTTGAACTCGTTTTCCATTTTCCTTTGTTGATCTTTCCTTAGCGCTTCTTTTTTCCCCTCGGAGGTCACCTGGTTTGTCTCCACCTGGTCTCTATGAACACAAACTTTAATGAGAATGTGACTAGTGTTTCATCCTATTCTGCTCCCATTTATTTGACAGCCCCCCCCCCCCCCCCACACACACACACACATTTCTGTGGCAACGTTCGAAGTGTAAACAGACGACAGAAGCCTGATGGACCTTAATGGAGCCAGTGGTTCTAATGACATTTTCTATGTGAGGGGCACGAGTGAAAGATGAAGACATCACTTTGATAGTGGCTGTTGCAGTTTTTGCACCGCCTGCTTCACCGACTCCTGCAACAGTTTTCCAAAAAAAAGGTTTGTGACCGAAAGCCTTACTTACTCTTCGATCGACTCATAAACATCCTCTGTGTCCTGCAGGAAGAAAATGAGTTTAACTGAGGAGCGGTTGCAGAGAAATACGCACATAAAGGGTGTGATAAAGGCTGGAAATTTCACTTTTCACAGGGTCAAAATTTCCCTTTGGTGATGTCGACCTTACCCCATCTATGCAGTGTGAGCTGCCACTACAGGACTCTGCAATCACAAGAGCATCACACCAGAAAACGTTACACTCCTGTTCACTTGTGGCTGCACTCATTCCCCATGTAAAAAGAGCCGTGATTGTTACCGCTCTGCTCCAAGCTCCCGATGTCGTCGTAGGTCAGGTTGTTGTCCATGTCTCTGCAACGAGACGCCATCCAACAACCACCTGTTAATATCTGAAGCCCTTTATCGTCTCAAAATGCAATTTAAAGCAAGACAAAAGAGATTGGAAAATGGATCTTATCTCAGTTTAACCATCTGATTCTTTCATTCTATCTATTCTTTTCTTAATATCTTAAATTATAGAAGTGTGTTTGTGGATAATGGTTCAACAATGCTCACATGGAGGCAACTTGCCGTGGCAGCCGGCTGGGTTTGGTGTGGCGATGTGGTAGTTTTGGAGGGCTCATGGTCGCGGGTAAAGACAACTTTCTGTCTGGCGGAAATGGGGAACCTGCTGGGAGAAATGGAGAAAAGTTCATTCTTTTCAAAATATTCTCCTTTACGATGACGACAATTTCTATTCGTCATCTCAGTTTTAAAGGTTTATGTATCTTTTTCTGGTATTCCATGCTTGTTGACCAGGTTTATGAAAGTATTCCCATCAAAATGTCTGAAGACATCACTGAAAAAATGACCCAAGGTGATGGAAACGGCACCCACGATGTAGACCAGGGTGAATGTGACAGACTCACCATCTCGTTGCCTTTGGTCTGGAAGAGAAGATCCACGCTTGAACCGCAAAAATGGCTTGAGGTTCACATTTGGGGGACGTTTGGGTTTCAAAGGCAGGGCTCCGTCTGGGGGCAGGGGCCTCCGCAGCGGGCTCACGTCTGCTGAAATCTTTGGTCGAGGAGACTGTCGAGGGGAAGGAGAGAAGGCTGCCACAGGGCTCTGAGCTGGGGACGAAGGTGGTTTTGTGCCTGGAAGCAGCGGTTTGGTGCCTGGAGGCCGCTGCTGCCTCAGCATCAAATTCTGCAGCATCTCTCCCGTCTGCTTGACCTTGCTGGCGTCTGCAGGCTGGAGGCCCGGTCTGAGTCCAGGATTGAGAGGCGGTCGAGGGAAGGACGCCGGTCTGGCGGGGATGGATGGAACCACTGGCTCTTCGTTTGGAAGCCTCACTGGGCCCGGGCCAGCCATCGGAGGAGAAAGAAGCAGAGGAGAGAGTCTGTGATGGGCCGAGTTACCCTTGCCCACCGGCAGGCTCGCCCTCCCATATCCGGGTTGTGGAGGTTGGAAGCTGGTGTCCGAAGCGCCGGCCTTACTGGTGAACATGGCCTTCAGAGATTTGACGTCAACGCTCTCCACCTGACAACAAGCACAAGTTCAACAGCAGCTCGCTTTAAAGCAGGAAACCAGCAGCGCAGCAAGGCATGCCCCTGTGCACACTGCAATCCTCTATGTGGTGAGAACGCATCATGTGAAAATAGGGTTCCTGGTTCCTCTCTTCCTCCGCCTCCCAGCCTAAAATGTGCAAGGTCTACATAAAAGCACATTTATGGAAGCAAAACTCATTGGCAACAGGCAGATTTTGGGCATCTGCTGCTCAAAAACAATGGGATTTAAAGTTTGATTGACACCATTAGAAAAGGAATGACTTGAGTCCAACTCTGAGGCACTAGAGCGGGTCTGACCCCCACCTGCAGGTCTGGAACGAGGGAGTGTGTGTTTATTCGCTCCTTAATGTTTAACTTCAACCAGGAAACAAAAGAACAAACCTTCTGCCTGAAGAAGAGCAGGAAGTGCTCACAACCACGCACCTCTGCAACCTAGTTACCATCCTGCGGTTGTTGCCGTAGCAACAGCCACAAAATTGTGTGGCTCCACTGATAGATGTCTGTCTCTCTCTCACCGGCTGTGTTAAGGAACGAAGGAAACCGATAAAACCTTTTTTTAAAACGCCGCAGCGCACTCAGGTTCTGTTTCCAGTCAGCGGGGTCACACCGCGCGCACGTTGTCTCACTGACACATTAGAGCAGGTGTTCTAACAGCGACTGTAGCTGCGCTGCCGGAAAATGATCACCATGTAACTACGTAACGCCAAGTCATGTGTGAGTTAGTATCTGTTCTATGGAACATGTTTGTCTTACATATTATACTGAATTTAAAAAGAAAAGAAATCCCCTTAATTGACAGATTTTGACTGTTTTCTTTTACACTAAAGAAACAGATTATATAATTTAATAAAACACCCTGAACTCAGACAATAACCGAATACAAGCACTTTTGTGTGGTTGTTAATGGAGAAATCTGTATGTTTATATGTTATTGCTTGTTAGAAGGTAAATTCAAAATATGCTGTAGTTGTCAATACAGGCTGACCATCAAAACGTCGCTGTGGTAACATAAACCATTTCTACATGTTTATTACCAGGGTCACATTCTTAAATCTCTGTGTGCACACAAAACATGTAGATTCTCTTATTGCTGTGCACATTTCACCTTTTTGATCATTTTCATTGACTTTTTCACACTCGTTTTTACTTTCATTTCAATGTGTTTAATACATTTTACAATCACGAATCATTCCCAGAGCAGTCAATCATTAATCCCTGATGCTTAAATCACAAATATTTGACAATGACCATAAAGGCTAGTGTAAAACCTCCCTCTTTACTGAAGAAATATGCAATTACTGTAGAAAACACCTGTATAAAAGTTCTGCACTTTCTGCCTGGTTTTGTAACACCAGTTTCACACAATTCCACAAGAGACAAATTAATTAATTATAAACCATGAATCAGTGTGTCTTTGGCTACCAAAACAACAAATGTATCTTCAATTAAAGAGAACCTGTTCTTCCTCGATACCTCGAGAGGTTAAATATTGAAATATTGTGGTCAAAGAATAATCTCTTACCATCTTAGCCGGTAAAGACGTTTTATTGGTAGATAACTGGGAGCATTTTCAGCACTGAAACAATATCCAGTTAGACCGTGCAAATAGCTACATGACCGCAAACTCTGCAAAGGAGGAAATGCTCTGCAATTTAGCGACCCTGGGTGAGAGCAGCAGAGAGGAATCGCCAGCACAGACACACACATGTACCGGTACTTACTGTTTCCCATTAGGAAACACTGACAATAGGAATCAAAGTGAAATTAACCTTTTCTTTTTTTTTTAACATTCTGTGCTTGCAGCCGTGCGACTGAACTGCAAAGTGTTTGAAAAACCTTTACAAGAATAACATCTATCGTGACGTGGCAGGGATTTACACACTTTGATTTAAATCTTGTCAAATTGAAGCAATAATTCATAAAAGATACAGAAATGTATGAAAAGCAGCAGATGAATTCTGACACGTGCGGAACAAAATCTACATAAATCCAACATTTCATTCATTGCAGGAGGTCTGGGCCTGTATTTGGGGGGTGAATGTGGGCGGGGTTTCCACTGACATTGAGGGCGGGAGTGTGGGGGGTGATCCCCCCGTTCACGACTCCTGGGTGGCGTCCTTGAGCCTCTGGCTGCACCCCTGAATTTCCCCAAAGGCCTGTGGGCAGAGTGGGACAGGCGGCAACGGCCGGACTTGGCCACCGATTTGCTAGAAGACCCTGCTGAGCCCAGGCCATGGCGGTGGGAGGGTACGGAGGAGGGGAGTACGGAGTTCCCCCCACTGGGTGTTGGGGGAAAATAGAGAGGATCTGAGAGTTGGAGAACGTTGGCTGCATGGACACTGAAATCAGAGAATATCAAGGGTTCTTATAATTTCCTCTGAAGTGAGTGAAACTAGCAAAACCTCAAATATAAACAGGAAAATCTGTGCAAATCTCTGAGAAGCCACCGGAGGAGTTTCCAAAAACAAATTATTTCACTTCATTTGCTGTGAAGTTGTTGCTTTGTTTGTTTTTTTAAATCTGCAGTTCATTTAAACCAGGGCTAAAAAGATCTTATGAATAAACACCAGTTGTTTATTCCCACCGTACCAGAACTGATCCTCGTCTCGCTGAAAAACACACACTGAGTTCCCAAAATAGTGAACCAGCCTCTTGTTTGTTTCAGGATTTGTTTGACTGTTTTCAAAGACAATTGTTGCGGCTTTCATCCAGTCACTGGGTAATTTCAATATCTAGATTTTAGCATTGAAGCTGGGTTATTCAAGGAAGAGTCAATTTGTTTGTTCCATTTATAGTTTTTCCCCTTAAAGGTTTCAGATGAGGGTTTTTGTCCCTGTGGGAACAGATCATGAAACAAAGCGCAAAATGTCGCTTAATCTTGGCTCTTTGTCATTTCCTTTATGGGAATTATCTCATTTCTTCTAAGAGCAAATGAATCATGTGAAAGTGAAACTTTTTGCACATTCAAAGGGTAGATGTTCTTAAAGTGTTTGTGCGAGTGACACAAAGAACATGGTAGAAAAATCAAATGCATAATTTTGTATGGTTTTAGTATTTAATTTGTATGGGGGGAAAAAATGTAAGTGCTTTTTAAAATTGGCACTGGCTGCTCGATATAATTCCTCTGTGATGCCTTCAGGGACAGTGTTTTTTTGCGACCCTGAATATGGAGAAGTTTGGGGAATCAAACACTGAAAAACAAGGACTTGTGGTATTTTTGATAGCACCTGCTTCCAAAACTTTTTCAGATCAGGTTTTTTGAATCATAATTACTGGTAAAGGAAAACTTGTAACTCACCAGGCTGAATTGGCTGGTTGTCGCAGAAACTCTGTGAGGGCATCGGAATGGTGAAGACCTCCATCAGCTCACAGCTGGGAGACACCTTCAGAAGCAGAAACAGTGTAAAAGGCTGCAGGATTCACAAAGTTAAGGACAGATTAGGGTTAAATCTCCTGCCTCATTTTCACTTCATGCAGGAAACATTTGGGAATATATAATAACAAACAGTTTGGACATTTTCCAGGACAGGCGTGTTCACACACCTGCACGGGTCAAAATCTCAGGAAAATTTACCTGGTTAGGTTGTTCTGTTGGTGGTTGTGGGCTGAACTTTTCCTCTAAAACAGACCCCTGAATAAATCACAGATGCCCTTCATTGTAGGTTCAAAACAAACATGCAAAAACAGGAGATATTTCAAGAAATATTGTTTTTTGTTCGGTCACCTACCTCCACTGGTGGTCCTGGAACATTCTCCAGGAGCAGCAAAGAACCAGTCTGCAAACAAAAATGGCAATTTTCCTTTTTGTACTCATCAGGGAACATTTCATTTTGACAGGTTTTGACTACAGTCTTCTTCAGAAGTGTTACATGAGCCTCTCATTAGGGTGACAGCGCCCCCTACTGCCCGATTGCTTCAGGAAAACACTCACTTGTGTTGGTTCCTCTGAAGGTTCCTCATGTGTCTCCAAGTTCATACCTTGACAAACAACATCAATGTCAGCCAGTACTGGACCAGCCTGAAATGCACACACACACACACACACACACACACACGTAAGTACAAACTAGGCCGCTGCATTGGTGTAATTAGCAACTGTGTGTCATTACCAGGTTGGCCATCTTGATATAGAAGAGACTGTAGCCGTCCTGGGTTTCATAGACATAGGCCAGAGCTCTGGGGTCAGAATCATCCTTCCTTAAACTGCTGATCCTGCCCCTGTCGTGGTCATAGAGGAGAGCCTGGAAACAAATCATAAATTAAATCACTTCTGGTGTTAAAAAGTTCATAAAGCACAAGGGGCACCAAAACCTTGCTCTCAGAAAATGTTTATAAATGGGACATAATTCATAAAGTGATCTGTTTAATCCAGATTTATGTGTCAGAAAGTTCCAGAATTAGTGCAAAAGCAGTATTTCTAAAGTAAACAGGGTCTGTGTTGGACTGAACAGGCTCGCTACTCTTAATATGTCTGGAAATCCGAAGTCAACAATGAAAGGTGCTGTGGTTGGATCAGGGACGGGAACTCACCCCGGTCCTTTCGTCCAGGATTTTCAGACCGCTGGAGGAAACATTCAGCCAGACTCTCAGTTTGTGTTTCCCCTGTCTTCTTGCTGCTGCTTCACAGCCCTGGTAAGTTAAACGTGCACTGGTAGTGTCATTCAATGCCACAGTAACCCCTGGTAACCCCTGGAACGTAGGATCTTAATGAACTATTCACTCAGTTGTGACTTTAAAACCAAACCCCCCACTTTTCTTGGTGATACAGCTAACTTTATCACCTGTGTAGAGGTGTTTGGTAGAGTGGCAGCTTAAATTGGACTCATAGTCGTGGAGACATTTTAAAAAGGCGCCACCTGCTGGTCAATCCTGGTATCAGAAGGTTTGCACAGTTATCTTCAAGTATGCCCCAAAATACATGGGAGTGCACAAAGCAGAATGTTCTTGTTCAAGTCCTTTTAAAACCAATGTTCTTCCCAGCAACAATGACCACTACCTTGAGTTTCATCATGGAGTCCCAGCACATCTTGTCTCCGTGGGCGTCTGGTACTGGATCCACTCCAATTAGCTTGGCTTTATATCGAACTCCGACTCCGTTGAAACGTGAGAAGAGGACTGTTTGAGGGGCTCCTGGGAAACACGATGAGAGGAGTCAAAGGGTCTTTGTGAGGTTGAAGAAGGGCGCACCCCTGTGTATTTGTGTTGGTTTAGTCCAAATTACATTTTTCCATGTCACCATCAAAGCACGTGTGTATTTGTGTTTCTCGTGGTGTCCCTGTACGTTTATCACTGAACAAACTGTTGTGTTTGGCGTACGTGTCCAAACGGAATCACGCACATGGTTTAAAAAAGGAAATACATTGAAAAGCGAGAAATACAACTTCAAAGTAACAGGTATCTGACTGCGATCTCGTGTTTTATCTCCTTTCTTGAAAGGAAAACAGCTATTTGGTAAGTACGAAAGACTGAATGATCGCTATCCTCTCAAAGGTCAGCTCTTAAACAGCGTTGCGTGCATTGTGCTGGGGTTTACTGGCTTTGAGTGGATGTTTAGTTCAGTGCTCAGCACAAACGTAACTGTGCTGAGCAACGATAAAACACAGCTCGGTGTTGCGCAAAAAAAGCATGTGATGGTTATTAACGGTGGCCCCCGGATGCTCGAGGTGGAAAAGAATGGCAGAAAACTGGAAAGCTCGTGTTGTCTTTTACAAAAAGATTCTATGAAGACAGAAAATAGGCTTACATTAAAGAGTGTCTTAAAGGTCTTTGTGGGAGATCTGGTGGCCTCTAGTGGCGGGAATACAGATCGTAAGACTTGAAGTTCTGTCTTAAGATAAACTTAAATAGTATAGATATTGGTTGTTGTCAGTTTTTGAGGAGTTTAAGAGAAAAAAATAAGATTTTATTAAGGTAAACTATGCCCCCTCCCCCTTATTATAAAACAAATCTCTTGAATACATCTTTAAAAACTGTACTTTGGATTTGTTTCATAAATGGTTACATGAAGTGAGGCTAATTAAACACAATTGCACCTCAAAGGTTAACAGATCTGACACTTGCATTTTGTCACTGTAAGCATTTTGGGTTGCTTCATGCCTCAAAAGTTTGTAGTGCACGAAAAATGACTCACCCGAGTGTTCCAGAGGTGTTTATATGACCGACATGAGCACTGTATTCGGATAAAATGCTGAGCCAGGATTTTTACTTTCTAAACTTGCACAGGTGAAGTCTTTTGAATCAAGCAGATCTGCATTTATTTAAAAAAAAAAAGACAAATATTGCCTAAAACAAGCGGCGATTCTTAAACAGCTGGAACAACTGCACGCCTGTTTTAGCTGAGAACGCTGCGCGTGTGAGAACCACGTTTGATGCTGAGCAGCTGCTGAGCGTCAGTACCTTTTGTCCCGAGGGAGAGCTGAGCGCTGACAGCAGCAGCTTGGCTCGGGCCAGGATGGCTTCCAGTCGTCTGTTTCGCCTCCATCGCGTCCAGGCTGCTGCAACTATGAGGACGTCAAAGAGGAAGCCAGCCAGGTCAGACGTCTCAATATTGACAAGTGTCCAAAAGCAGAAGCGCCGTTTGGTGTCTCACCTGCTGGGAGATTATCTCCGCTCTGACCTTTCTTTGGCTCAACTCACCACCAAAACTTCTCAGAGTCAAAGGTCAGGCTGGTGATATATTAACATCCGCTTGGAGGACATGGGAATTCTTGCAGGAGACCACAGAGGCAGTAATCTGAAGGATATTCAGTCTGTGGTGCTAGGACGGGATGAATGAGAGGTCATGTGGTTTTCTGGAGGACAGCCTTTGGGTCGTATTTTCTTGCGCTAACAGCTGGGATGGCTCACACACGTGTCCATCGAGACTGCAAATATTCGGAATCGAGGAATTCTTACATAATGTTAAGCTGTGTATGAAAGCAAGTCATTTCACAAGTATTCAAAGAGGATTTAACTTGAATAAATAGATTTGTTCAAGTTAAATCCTGAGTATGTTAGTCGACGATGAAAGGAGAATCTGTGTTGAAGTTGGTTTATGACAAACCCACATGGAAGCCGGGGGATTCATTGTTGCACGCAACTTCAGACACATGTTCAACAGGATGGATACGGGAACCAAAAGGGAGCACGAAATAAGGCAGGAAGCACGGGCAACAGAACGCCTTCAAAATAAGACTCAAACAGGAAGCAGGAATAAAATGTGTAAAGTCGAGACGTGTCTGGTAGTTTTTACACTTTACATGATCACATCTGCCATCACTTGCAAATGTTTTCCTGGTGGTTGAAAACAGGGCTACAAAGGAAAGAATTTCTGTTCGATAAAGATCAAAACACTGGGAAAAAGCACCCTTAAATTATTGTTTATAGGCTAACCAGAATCACTTACATTTCTGGGAAAAAAGAAAAGAAAAACTCATCTGTGTGAACTCCTGGGAAACAGGAAGAGATTTATGACAGATTAGGGATGGTTTTCCTTCAAATCTCCTCCAAATGAGAGGAATTGTTTTTAAGTCTAAACAAACAAAACCATTCTGATGGCAGAACGTTGAATGATGTTGGTAACCTGAGGACAGGAAATACGGGAACTCAGCGCAATCTTCGATCTCCGGTAACTCTGAGGTCACGCGGAACTTGAGCTCAGCAAAGTTGCAGTCATGTGTTTTCATTTTTTATTTATATATGTTTAAGTCTCCAGTCATCTAAATTCAGTTCTGGAGATTTTTATGTGAGTGTTTGATGGACTGGATGCTATTTGTGTGAGCTGGGGAAACTTGTGGTGACCTTTAAGGAGGATTAAACTGATTGAGTTTTTTTTAAAATTGAATCTTGGCAACACGCTGGCTCCGTTCATGTGTGTCATCAATCACAATAGCTCCCGGTAGACATTCAACCCTTGGGTTCTATTCAGCTGGGTTGGTATATAAATCATCTTGATCCCTCCTGGAACTTCATCAGAGTTCTTTAAATGATTTTCACGACCGATTTTCTGTTGTTTTAGGGAGATTAAACACAAAGAAATGGCAAAACGAAGGCGAAGACTCTTTTTTCCTTCTCTCCTGCTTTTTGTTTGACTGTTTCAGCTCATCTGATTTTTTTTTCAAGTGACATTTTTATGTTAACATGACTGATTGTTCAGATGCCTGTTGCAAGATTCATTGGTAGTATCTCGAATTTCATGGACACTTTGGACCGAATTTTATTTGTTTTACATCAACGGTCCAAGTTGCAATGATACATCCTCTGCCTTAATTTCCCCCCCAGCAAATTTTACATGACATCACTTTACTCAATCCAATATTTTATAGTCCTGATCCAAAATTGTAACTCTCCGGAGCTTCAACATAAGTGTCTGTTGACTGTTGCCGGGGAAACCATCTCCAGCAGAGTGTGGAGGAAACTAAGGACCTGGGAATATCATCACACACATAAGTCAACTTCCAGGGAATTAAATTAGGCAAAGCAGACTCCTGTTTATCCTGACTGGACAGATAATGATGCGTCTTCAGAAAGGCCTGAGTGGACCCTCATCTTTCTTCTGTTTGGTTTGCATTGTGGCCTTTAGTAACATATTACCAAATCCTACAGCGACTTCTCATTAACTGAGCTGTAAGATTCAAGATGTACTTTATTCATCCCCTTAGGGAAATTGAAGACCCGAAACTCCCTTTTGCAACAAGAAATGAAAAATCGACCTCTCTCAAGTCGACACATAAAGACTGAGACCACGAGGACTGATTCCAGCTCTGGGCGACCTGCTAGAAAAGGGAGAAACAAAGCACTAACATGAGAACGATTCTCATGACAACATGAGAACAACAACTAGCTGATCCTGACTTACTTCATCAATAAAGTAAATTCCTTTTAAACAAAAAACCCCACCTAGTTTCAGCTAAATAGCAACAGCATGGAAAACCAGCACCTGTTGATCTTCACCCGACTGCACATTTCTCTGCGTGTGAGCAGCGTACATGTGCAGCATCACTCTAAAAGCTGTTCTGTACAATCTCGAATGGCACATTTTTGCTGCTTCCTGTAGGTGGCAAGCAAATATTGTAAACTGCGTCACTTCCCTTCCTGTAACTACATGTGTCAGAGGAATGAATACATGAGAAAATGTATGTCTCAGAGGAATTGCTCTGTTCTGCATGGAGAACAGCGATCTCGCAGCAGAGCCGAGGCTTTTTATTTACTTGATCTGCTTAGTTTTGCACCAAATTTAATCAGAAAATGTTTTGGATATGAAGAGATTTCCTGTAACAATCCAACAACAATGTCAGTATGGATTTAAACAGAGTTTGATTGTTCTGAGTGGCTGCAGCCTGATGTTGATCGTGTTTAAACTTGTTAGTTGTAATGTTCTCTGTGTCTGAGCTGAGTAGAAACAGGTGGTTTCTGAAATAGCAAGTAAGAGATCAGCAAAAACAGAGATGTTTAAAAACCTTGCATATTTGGATCCTAAGTGTTGAGACAAAGATTGTCTCCAAGCTTGGTGGTGAGTTTAGCTGCTGATTCATGCTTTTAGATGGGGGAACAGACAAAACAAATCAACTCCGTTGTTTAGGTTTATTGGGGGATGTTCCATTCGGCATCTTAGTCAGACACTAAAATTCAACCTGCACCTTTTATAGCTCCGTCTTATTGAAGAGAATAAAGAGAGAGCTGCACATGTAAATAAATTAAGCGGAGGGATTGAGCTCCTGCAAAAAGGCAGACTTGAACCCACTGTAAACTGTGCAGGGATGGTTTTACATGAATCATGATGAACCAGGAGGCATTCCAGTCAGCATCAGGATTTTCCCGAACGTTGGCATCACTCAAGTGATTTTCATTGTCTGCCAGCTCCTGCATGTCTGCAGCGGAGACGAGCGGCTGCGTTGCCTCGCCGAGAGATGTTTGGGTTTCGTCTTTTAAGGTCGGCCGCAGACTGAGGCCCTCGCCGCCGCTCCCCTCGTGTAAACACAATTCCCACCGTAATGGGTGCGCAGCGTCCAAATCCGTGGCCGCGCAGCAGGCGAAGCGCGCTGACGTCTTCTGTGTTCGAGCTGTCGATCAGAAACCTGGCGTAGCTCACAACCATTTACAGTCATTGTCCTGGGACAGAGAGTGTGTGTACGCTGAGAGGATGACAACAGAATCTTTCACACTTCATACAGAGCAATACAAGAGCAAAGGTCCATCAGTTCATCAGTTTCATGAAGCAGAAATATCTCAGAGTTGCGGCAAACGCTGCCCACACAAAATAGGAGATAAAGAGAAATGGTAATGTCGTAAAGATCTAATAATATCTACCATTGGACAACCATGTTTAAGAAATAGTAAGTGATGTATTTTAGGAAAAAAAAATGTTTTATTTAATGAGATTTACAAGAAAGATCAAACCTAGGTGACTGAGAATATTCATGTAAAAAAATGGTGCTTTTTGGATAGATGAAAACGGAAATGTAAGTGATACAGACGTAAGAGTTGTGTCCAAGCGTCAATAGTCTCCTCATGACTCATGTTTGGGAAACGTCGGCAGAAGCATGCTGTTTATATCTTTCACGGCCACTCACGTTGACCTCCCGACAGACTCTTTGCGACATTACGCAGAGCTGGAATGACGCCACTCTGCGCGGAATCTGACAGGAGCACGGTCCATTCTCCCATTTGTTTCGGAACACCCCATTCCTCCTACCCTCCCCTCTCAGACAACTGGCTGATAAGTCTACCAGAGCTCAACTGTGCGCATAACGACCTCGGTGATAAGCCACATCTGGATTACTGGAATGAAGTAGGGGCTCCTCTAAGATCTCTTCACATTCTATTCTGCTGCGAGTTGTTGAAAAGGAGAGGCACTCCCAAATCGACAGCAGACCGAAGGAGCTGCTAATAACAAACACCAGCCGGTGGGTACATGTGGCCATGGAAGACTCCAACTTTACGCACGGATCCGCTTCCGTAAACGAGACGGTGTTTCAATATTCACATGCAACCAGGGTGGAAACGGTCGCGCTGCCCGTTTTTATGTTCGCTGGAGGCGCCATTGGGAATTTAATTGCAATAATAGTCCTTTCGGTATCCAGACAGGAGAGGAAATCCTCAGCTTTCTACACGCTGGTGTGTGGACTGGCGGTGACGGACCTGCTGGGTACCTGCCTGGCCAGCCCTATCACGATCTCGAACTACCTGGACCAACGCGTTCTGAAAGACCAGCACGTCTGCAACTTTCTGTCATTTCTCTTGCTGTTCTTTAGTTTGACTGGCCTGAGCATCATATGCGCCATGGCAGCGGAGCGGTACCTGGCCATCTGCTGCCCCTACACCTACGAGCGCTGGGGCATTGACAGGCGCTTCGCGCAAAAGTTCCTGTTGTTCGTTTACATCAGTCACATTTTTGTCTGCTGCCTCCCCATGATGGGGATGGCGAATAGTGAGCTGCAGCAGTCAAACACCTGGTGTTTCATCGACTGGAGGACAGACGAGCCCGTGGCCGCCACTTATACCCTCCTGTACGGGCTGGTCAGCCTGCTCATCATCCTGGGCACCATCGTGCTGAACCTGCTGGTGTGCGGAGCGCTGCTGCTCATGCGGCAGAGGACCGTGCAGCGCCCCGTCACCAGAGCCAGCGTCCGGGAGAGATGGAGAGCTCTGTCCTCGGCTGCGGAGACGCAGATGATCGCGGTTCTGGTGATAACCTCCGTGGTGGTTCTGGCCTGTTCAGCCCCTCTGGTGGTGAGTCAGTGTAGATTAAGACTAAACACGGCAGCAAAAGCTGCAGAATTTCAATCTTTACGCGTTCAGGTAACCTAACCTCTATTTCCCGTTAAGATACAAGTGTTTGCCAACCACTTCAAGCTGACGGATGACCACAAAGCTGACCTGGCTGCCATCCGGATAGCGTCCGTGAATCCCATCCTGGACCCCTGGATCTACATCCTCCTCAGGAGGTCTCTGTTCCGCCGGCTGCTCAGCTTATCCAGGCGAGGCGGCCGCAGCAACCGCAGCTCCACGTCACAAAGGAATATGTACATGTACCCCGACCTCATGACGGAGAACCACGTCTTTACACACCTCATGCTCAACGCAAATGTCATCAGTCAGCTGCCTGCCACCGTCAAATTCACCCTGCCCGACACAGACAGCCTCGGTCAGACTTAAGAGGGACCGGGTGCGTCCATTTGTGGAAGTCTGCTGCCGCTGCTCACACCGCGGGCCGCTCCGTGCAGCGCCAGACGCGGGGACGCCAGCGGGACCTGAGGGTCCCCCAGCCGAGCGGGAGGACCACCGGTCCCGAGAAGGTGAAGAAAGGAAGGAAAGACGAGGGTGTTCTGGTTGCACCCGCTGTGACAAAGACGGCAAAAACCACCGTAGGTTTACTTTCACCGTCATTCGTTTTCATCTGGTTAATCAGCTCTTAATTAACTGTGTCCAAAGTAATTATTCACGTCGCCAAATGTTGCATCTGTTAAAGTACATTTTTTCACTTATAGACTCTATTTTTCCCCCATCAGGTGCTAAAGTATCACTGAGTGTTTAATTTCTATGGGAATAAAACCAAAATCATTCCATAAATTCACCATAACATTATGTGTTTATTCTCTCCCAACATTTAAAAATATCATTTACTAAACACAAGCAGACGAGACTGTGCCTATAGCCGCACTTCTGTACATGTTTCTTCCTTGACACAAAGGAATCTAAAATCACCTTTATAAAGATTAGTTTAGCCCCAGCCGGACTCTGACTGACCAATCTATTACACAAATCTTAAAAATTAACCTTATCTTTTCCTCTGTACATTTACATACCATTTAATTTACACGAAAAAGTCCAGTAAGCTCCGTGTACTCTGAAAAATAAACCCCAAAGACAAAATGAAAAAAAGAAAACACTTAAAAATGATGTCCTCAGTCATACATCTCAAACAGCAATTCAACGCAGTCCGACATTAAAACACGTCTGTGTCAAACACACCATGGAATACAGAGGATGTCGGATAAAAACAGTAAATAAATGCTTTAACCTTGACATTTTTTCACATCCCAAAAAGGTGATTGTGTATCGTGTTAGAACCAACCACCATGACTGAAAGAGGGCCGTGGGAGCCCAGTGCTGGAGGGTAGCCGACCAACGGGTCTGACCTACCAGACCTTTACTGACTGCAGAGCTCTACATTAAATGCTATCAAACCTTTGCAGACAAAATTAAAAAAAAACAAACAACATCTGAATACTCAGATTTCCTGTGAATGAAAAATAACAAAAAAAAATCAGCTTTAAGGAAAATATATTCCTGTAAATAAAGGCATATTCTTTTGTTCTTCAGGGTCGACGTTGCCTCAAAGTACTGAATCTTTCATTGCTTAAACCGAACCTCTATGAACTCCACAGCTCCGCCCAAAGAGGAGTTTGGCGAGCCAAAAAAAAAAAAAAAAGACAAACTTGAATGGACAACAACCTGCATCACACATTTCTGATGTTTGATGACGTGCACACGTGAGCAGGGCTTCTGTTTAACACCAAGAGCAGCTTTGGCTGATAATCTGCCTGATCAGCAGGAAAAAAATCTCTTATTCTGCCTTAGAAGCTTCACATATTAATAAATACTTAAAAAGGCTTTAATTCAGCTCTTATAAACCCAAACTATGACGTGAAAATATGAACAGTTCTACTCCCAAAAAGACACATTTACAATAATGCCTCATTCCCAAAAACTGTGATTTCTGGGAAACCAAAGGGTGGGAGGTCATTGACAGATGTGGGGGGGGGGGAGAAGGAACCTGTCTCGCTCGCAAACACCTGGATTCAGACACACAGATATGAACGTCCGCTGATAGCAGCAGTTGAGAAGCGTGGCGACAATTGTCTGCGTGCGCGACTTGTTCACGAACAGATGATCCAACTCTACGCAGGCGTGTTTCCCCTCAACAGGCACTTGAACCACACTGGTGGTGTGTGCTGTTATTGATATCTGGAGATGTGTTTCGGGAGCCTCTGGGGGCCGTTTCCCCCCCACGAGCCGTGACACCATGAAAACAAATGTTGGAGTAACACCTTTGTCTTCTGCTGGTGGACGGCAACATTTCAAGCGCTTTGTGACACGGACAGAAAACATGCGTCCGAGACCAAAATGTCTCATCAAAAGAAAAAAAACAATCACAGTAAATAATCACAGCCGACACGATCTCTGCTCGTTAAAAATGTCTGAGGGGCTGAAATGAAACCTGTCCAGACAATAAGGTGCAAATCATTCAACCTGTCCCGCACGGGTCCACCTGCTGGAGCGGGATGGCTCCTGGATTATTTCATACCAGGGGCACCAAATTAACAGATTAAAAAAAAATTACAACACACAAGGATTTCTTTTTTTCTTTCTTTTTTTAGACGAAGGAGTGTGGGAAAGGTCACACCACCAGTGTGGTCGACTCTTCTCGTTCTTCACCGTTCGGAACCAGCAGCACTCGCGTCTGTCTCCGATGTGGCGGGCCGCGACACACAGTGATGTCCATGACGGCGGCCCGGCGCCGGGGGGGGGGGGGGGGCAGAGTCCTCCTTCACACCACGTACTGGTGGTTGCTGCTGTAATTCGTCGTGTAGGCGTGCCGGCTGTACTGGAAGTGGTCGCTCAGCACGTTGTTCCAGTTGTGCTGCTGCTCTAACCCGTGCGAGAAAGGCGCAGAGCCGTTGGCCTGGATCTTCTCCAGCGCCGGGTTGTCAAAGGACACCAGGTCTTCTTTGGAGGCGGGTAGCAGCTTCTTCTCTTTGTTTGCGTCATACTTGGCCTGTTAGCAGAGAGGGAGAACGCACAGGTTACCAAGGATCCAGGGGCTGGTTACTTTATCCCTGCAAAGGAGGGCGTTGGCTCACCTTGTTGTACAGGAAGACGCCCACTATTGCCGTCATCATGCCCAGGACGTTTGTCAGGGTGACCGGGTTGCGCAGCAGCAGCAGCGAGATGCTGATGACCATGATTCTTTTGGTGGCGTTTGCGACGGCATAGCTGAGCGGACTGACGACGTTAAGCAAACTGAACGCGATGACGTTCTGGGCGAAGTTGCAGAAGCCGCTGAGGAGGAGGAGGAGCAACGTACTCGACCATCCGGGGACGTCGAACTGCAGAGGGAGCACAGGGTTCAGGGTGGACGGGACGAGTTCGGGGGAAAGACTGTGCTGGTGCGGCGACCGACGGAAGCATCGGGGGCTTACCAGGTCTCCGTTTACAAGAAACACGGAGAGATCCACCAGAATCCAGGTAGGGAGCATGAAGATGACGGCGTTAAAGCCCAGGATGTTGAGCAGCCTCAAGTGGTGGATCCGGGTGTCTCGCAACACCTTTTGAAAGAGAAATCAGTTGAAAACGGAGCCTTTTGGGGGGAATGAGACCGTGCCACAAGAATAAAAATACAGGTTTGTGTCCAATTTGATCAGAGTTTCAGGGTTAACGCAGTAGTTACTAGTTGTTTAATTTAAATCTATTATTTCACGTGGTTTAGAGTATGCAAAGCTGAGATTTAAGACACAGAGCGAGAAGATTTCACCTTTTTGGAGAAAATGTTCTGCAGAGAGAAGCAGAGCGTGGCCGCCAGAGCACTGACCAGCCCGGAAACGTTGAAGGAGAGCTCGGTGACCGTGGCCAGCAGCACCCCTCCGATAATGGGGATGAGTGATACGTACACCTAAAACAGGGACCACACAGACATGGAGGGTCATGTGACGCTGAGGCTCTGCCCTAAAAGCTTGTGAACAACCGACGAGCGGATGTTGTTTGCTTGTTTGGTTAAAATCTCAAAACCGACATTGTCGATAACATGGGAACGCCGTTAATCTTTAGAAACTCAAGTACACTGCGAGAGGCTGGAGCTGGAAATACCGACCACACACTTGAGGCCACACGGGCGGAAACTACCCCCAACATCTGGAGCCGGACTTACAGTGAGAGTAAAAAGTATTTGATCCCTTGCTGATTTTGTTGGTTTGTCCACTAATAAAGACATGATCACTCTATACTTTTAATGGTAGATGTATTCTAACATGGAGACAGAATATCAAAAAGAAAATCAAGAAAATAACTTTAAAGAATTTATTTTAAGTTATTTGTTTTTCATTGAGGGAAATAAGTATTTGATCCCCTAGTATGCATTAGGAGTTCTGGCTTTCACAGACCAGTTAGACGCTCCCAAACAACTTGTTACCTAAATTGAAGACACCAGGTCTAACTAATCACCTGTATGTAAGACAACTGTTCACAGAATCAGACAGACAGATTCCAAACTCTCCACCATGGGTAAGACCAAAGAACTCTCTCAGGACCTCAGAGACAGGATTGTTGACCTGCATAAATCGGGAATGGGCTACAAAAACATTAGCAAATTGCTGCTAACATGCAGTGTTGGTAGCTGGGTTGGATGTGACGTCAGTCCCAGTGAAATGTGACTGGACACAGCAGGTTCTCTTTACAAACACTGCTAACAGGATCCAACCAGGAAGCAGGACGGCTGCAGGTGACACTTCTCTCAGCACAATGAACAAGAATTCCTCATAATTTCCTACACCAGAATGATCTTAAGTCGACAACCGCGAGTCAAAAACCATCATAGGAACCAACTTATACAGATAATGGAACATTTGTAACTATAAGCGGCGCATTTTCCGATTGACAAATGATAATAAATTTGCAAAAAGGGAAAAACCACGTTAAAAATTCAAACTCATTTCAGTTACCGTTGACTGTCCGGTCCATCATTCCTGTCAGCAAACTCTAAGCACAATTTTTATTTTTAACGCCGTCGGCCCAAGGCTGCATTTCTGCTTCAGGAGCAGCATCACATGGCGGCGTATTGAACTGCACCATCTTTAATGGGTCAAAAACGACAGCCATTTCAATAATAACTGACTGCCAGATTAGCAGGAAAAAGTCCATGATGTGAACCCTAAAAGATTTGAATAGAGCCCAGATCAGCATTGCAGTCAACACTTCATATGGTCAGTCCGCTGTTTGCGTGAACTCCTCCTCAAATAAGATCTTTACACGTACGCCAACACCTGATGCACACTTCCCGTCTGTGGACGCAGCCTTTCTGCTCGCTGAGCCGTAAGGTAAACATTACGAGCCGATGTCAGAATTACAAGTCTCCGTGTGGACGCTCGGCAAACACCCACTGTGTAACGTGTCACCGACAAGACGGAAAAACGAATGTGCCAAGTTTGAACTCGCTGGCCCTGCGATCCATCAGAAGCCAATATCAGACTCACGCGGGTTTGAACAATTAGGATCTCATGATGCAGCAGAGGTCTGCACATCCGATCTGAACGGGCAGAGATCACCATTTTAGGAATTTTAATCTGATTTCACACTTTCTCCTGAGGGACTTCTGAGTCAGACAGACAGGACGGAGCTTGCACACCGTCTGCTGGCAAAACTGTCTCACCTTTGTGGTTTGCTTCTCCCTCATGATGATTCTTGATAGCAGCACGACCCATATTGGCATGGTTGCTTTGACTGTGCAGATAGAAAAAAAGAGGACATATTCAGAATAAAAGCCAGCCTTTTCTGTGTCAGACATCTCATTTTCCAGCAGCTTGTTTGCACAAGACTGTAAAAAATCTGTGGCGTGACACCATTACAATAAATAAACTTACAAAGAACAGCTATAATTTACAAAAATGGAACTTTGGGATCTATTAAGTTTTCATTTAACTTTTTGCTCACTCAAATAGGGCAGATATGATCCCTTAACTTTACTAGAAGACCTGCAAAACAAACTATATGCGGTAGATCAATGGTTGGACTTGGAAACTAAATGATTTTAAATGCAGAAGGAAGTTGCTCTTCTCGGTGTGTCCCTTTAAATATGGAGGCCAACTGTGGAAATACAGATTTATCAATCACTCTTAAGCGACGCATCGGTCCAAACTGGTTTCGAACAATAAAGCCAACTAATGAGACTGTTACAATACGGCTTTATTTCGTTTTAAATGTATGTTGGGGGACAGGGTCCATCAAACGAGCCGTGCCCGTGACGCACAGAAACTGCGTTCACTTGGCGAGCTAGTTAGCCGCTATTGAGGCGCACAGATTTAGCGGACAAATCATAGTCAGCCAAACCACCATAAAATAAATTTGAAAAAATAAATCCCATTTCAGCCAAGGCCGCCGTTATCCGTCTATATCGGGCCCCGTTGAACAACTACTTTAATCTGCGCCCCGTCGAGTGATTTAACGCTAGCCGTGAAGCTAACCCCAGCTGGCGGCAGACACATCAGCAAGTTGGCTGACAGGCACCAGGTGGCCTCGCAGTTCAGCCCACCAGCAACACGAATGTACTCACCGGTGTGCGCGTATGAGACGGGTACCTTCCATATACTGAAGTGAGCCGACACGGAGGCAAAGTATTTCCCGAAAGCTAGAGGCAGGATGTACCATCGATAGTACCTGCTGGGCAGTTCCGTTTTGGGGACTCCCCATGCCCGCAACAACGGCGGGAGGAAGACGACGACAGAAAAGATATGAAAGAGAGAAACCGTGACCGGGTACGGGAATCCATTGAGGATTATTTTGTTGACGATGTTCCCACCAGAGCTAACTGTGTACCAGCACACACAAAGGAAAGCAATCCGGATCCCTTCTTTGACCGGGGTCCGGTCCGCCGAAGCCATCTTTCTGGGAGACGAGTCACCGGCGTCTGCCTGGCTGCGTCCGGTTCTTAGCTACCAACGATGAAGAGGGAACTTCCGGGAATCCTTACAAAATAAAAGCCACGAAAATAATAAATATTAAAACTGATTCCGATTCAGGTTTGAACTAGGTATTCTGAATTTAAAATGAATTTAAGTATGAATTTTGAAAATAAAGAGAATTTACAGAATATAGGTATAATTTCACATCTTGTGTTTAATTTGTGGGAAATACAACTGTCAGATACATTCAGGTTTTTAAGAATCAGAAACGCAGAAATAAATCTTAACTTATTTTATTCACACATCAACATGTCCACGACTAATGACCAAGTTGCAAACATTGTTTCTTTTATGCTCGGGAGTGGGGGGTAAGTTACCTATTAAGACAAACAAAATTGCAAGGAATGATATCAAGTAGCAAATCCAGCATGTAAATTTACAGTACAAAATCTAAGCTACGGCCCCTTCATTTTTAACTTAGATTTTACAACAAGGAGAAAATTCAAGTATAAAACGGTTGGTTTATAAAATATGTTGTTGGACTTTTTGTTGCAGTTAAAAAGAGCTCAGGCAAGTTTCCACAGCATCATTAAATCAGATTTGAATAAGAGCAAAACACAAGTATTTTAATCAATGATACATTTTAAAATTAAAAGCTATCATTAAATAAATACAACAATTGATGTCAGGGATTTTCTTGTCAGCACATAACAATTATATTTGCTAATTTCTCACTAAAATCATTCTGTAAAACGTGTCACACATGAAACAATTTAACACTGATGGGCCATAATTCGTAAAAGTACATAAATACATGTGTTTAAAAATAATAGTTGTGAGAGTTGCAGTTTAAAGGTTCCATGCTGAAGTGAATGAAATTAGAAGGAAAAAAGATTAATGAGAAAAAAAACAAATGAAAAAAGGATAAATTAATTATGCTGATTACACTTGCTGTGCTCCAAGACACGCAGGCGTGTGTTCAGACACACACACACACACACACACTAATCAATGGTCCAAAACCGCAGCCCTTCATGCACGTTTGCTCTGTATGAAAAAGGAACTTACAAATTTCAATTCAAAAAGGTTCAGTCCAGGGAGACGTAGGGCAGTATGTTCAACCTGGTCTCATCTCCGTGTAGGTCTAACGGGATGCTCTCCGTCCAGTCAAACCAGTTACCCTTTGTGTCATAGCAACCATTAACCCCTGGCCAGCGCTGCATGTGTAACCTCTTGACGTCTTCAGTGGCGATCTCTCTACTGATCCCTGGTAAATCTCTAGCAGGGAGCTCTGCTGCTAAGGTGTGCATCATTTTACTGCTGCTGCCGCCGCCGCTTTGGTCACTTTTGGACTCGGTGGTGAAGACTTCTGCGCCTGATGACATTAGCAAACTGCTTTGCTGGCTAAAGTATGACTGGATGATTTTGCTCCTTGAGAGGTTTTTCAGTTCTTTCTGCTGCAGGAGGCTGAGGAGAGGAGGCGGACTTTGCTTTGACGGCTCCGGGCAGAGTTGGGCTGTGTGACCCAGGCTCACAGCTCCCTCCTGCGAAGGCTCTTTATGAAGGCAGGGCTTGATTTGTCCAGTTAGAGGGTTAAATGTAAGTCTCCTCTCAAATAACCTGATTTCTTTGACACCGTCTTCAACAGTTTGTCCATCTAGCCCGGCAGAAGTGTCTTCAGACTTGCATTTCTGTGCTTTCCTTTTCTCTGGGCCACTTTCATCCATACTGATGCTGTCACTATAAGAGGAGCCATACAAGTTATACAAAGGCGTTTTGGGACAGTTGTCTTTGATGTCTGTGTCCTTAGATAAGCAGTCAGCAGGACCAAAGACATTAAAAGGCCGCAGTTCAGACGTGTGAGACCCCGACGTCACCGTGATGCTATGAAGACGTTGTGCTTGCGTCACAGTTTGTTTCACATCGGCCCCCTGCTTAGAATTTTGTGGACTCTGAAGGGAACCACGTGGGCCTTGTTGACACTGCCCCCAAGAGGCGGCGGCAGGCTGTTGCTGCACCACTGATGCCTTCAGTAAAGAGCCCGGCGGTTTGTTGTATCCTAGAGCACTTGGATGAGGTTTTATAGCACTGACGGGGGTTGTACTTAACCTAGCAATGTCTAAAGGCCTGGGAAATTCTCTCTCGTGAGGCTGATGTGCATGACACTCCATAAAATGGCCTCCATTGCCAGTGGGTGGCAGATTTTTAGAGTTATTTATTTTGGGGAGTTTGGCAGGGGCCTGTCCTTCAAACTGGGGATGCTCACGTTTTCTGTGGCTTGTTTTTTCTAAGGTGAAGGAGGAGCAGTTGTTGAAGTCATTTCTGTTCTTTAATTCTAATCCTACTTTAGCTAATGGCATGGCAGTAGCTGAAGCAGGGACACCGGAGTACCATCCTTTGGACAGCACCTCAACCTTCCCTGGCTCTATCAGCTTCTGCCAGTTCCTTAAAAGCTTCTTCGCCCGTCTTGCAAGGTCCTCATTCTTTGTTTTCTTCCGGACATCATTGATGAGTTTGCCGAGGCGCGTTTCCTTTAAGTACATAAAAACAGTGTTAAACAGTGGCTGCTACCTGTTTGGAGGAAACGGTGTGTACTCTGGGATCCAGAAACACTTTTGTCCTACCTCCAGGGCTTCTTTGGTGATTGGATATTTCTCCAAAAAGGAGATAACCTCCATAACTACCACCATGTTGCATATCTGAGGGGAAAAAAACAGGTTTGCACTTCAATTAACATGTTCAATCTGTTTCTATATAAATGACTGAAGGAGTGTTTTTGAAACTTAACCTCATCGTATGTTTCGTGGAAAGAAAGAGTTTTAAAAGGTCAATAGAGAATTTGAATAGACAAATGAGCACCTGTTTTTCAAAAGACAACCTAGAGGTTTCAGACTCAAAATAACAAACTGAAATTTCATGCAAATTATACATGATCTATAGGAGGTAGTCTAATCTAAAGTTACGTTTTGGGTGAACGATGGGTGATAGTTTGTGGATTAAATAGCCTTCACTATGTCTGCAGGAACCAGAAAACTTTAACACCATTTACTGTATAAAGTATCTTGACTAAATATTAATAAATATCAAGTTGAATACATTTAAACTTCAGTGGGAATATTCCATTTGCATGAGAATAATCATTTTAGTGACTTAATCTACTGTCAATGAAACGTACCCATACAACAGAGGATGTAAACCAGCATCGGAGTGGGTTTTAAAGCACATAATAATGACACAACCCAAATCATCCAGAACCAGTTAGTCTCACCAGTAAACAGTCTGAAACTGTTTACTTTGGTAATTTGCTGCTGTTAGCCAGCTAATTAGCAGCCCGACGTTAACTCTCCGTACATTGTCTCCACTTTGTTAGCGGCGGCTTCAGTCTGCTACCTCCTGTCTCCGCGCTTGGTTCATCATGGCCAAAAAGTAGCGGGCATACTCACGTTACTCTGGCCGTCGATGGCCTGCAGCAGCCGGTCTCTTACTGCCAGCGGAGTGGCCGTAGCTGCTGTCATCGCCTGGCGGTGAGACGTGGTGTCGGGACGGACTCAGACAGCAGAATCCCCCGTAGAGGCGGCAGCTGGAGCGGCGGTAGCAGATCGGCCGACATTCACAGAATAGACGACATATCCTTTCTGGGATCGGGCACCATCTTCCCTGATGCCGTGACCCGGGTTTCATGCAAAACCATCCTCCTGGGCTCCCTGACACGAACGATCCCCGAGAACCGGCGACTCTCCCCGCCTGGTCGCCTCCGCTTCTGTCGGCTCGTGGGGCTTATTGTGAAGCGCAAAGCATGCTGGGAGATGTTTTCTTTATTTATTTAAACCGAGGGCTGGCTGAACCGGCCACTTTAAACCCCCGGTAATGATTACTACACATGTCGGCCCGTTACTGGGGTGTGATTCATAAATGGTTTGTCCTAAATTTAAGAAATGCTTCCATTTCATTGACCAGATAAAGATTAAGAAAGTAAAAACAGACACACGCAGATCAGAACACACCAAAACCTCAAGGGGAAAGCCCTTTTTTTTGTATATTTGCCTGTCAATTAAAAATATACGATGGGAAAGAGCTCTTGCCACCTCCCAAAACAGATCACCTGAAATTGTTCGGATAAAGAAATGCACAAGATTCTGCAGAAAAACAATTACTACTATATTTACGATTTTACACTTTCAATAAAATACCCCCCCACCCATAGGCTACAAATCTTTGGACAATTCATCAGGTGTGAAATAACAAACAGTCTTTGTCAAGAATACATTTAATTAAAGTCATTTACTCACATCGCATATGCCCGAGAGTTAAGATGAGTCTGTATTAAATTAGTCTACCCAGGGACACGCATAAACTGGCAGTGATCTTTTTGTATTGTCTGCTTTATCAGTTGCACACATTGACAATGCAGTTTTAGGTACAATTACTGTAGAAGTGGCATTTTTAGGGCAAAGAGGACTTTTAAACAACAGACGAAAAGACCTTTCTGTAAGTGAAGGACATGCAGGAGGAGAAGAAGCTCATGGTCTCAGGCAACAGAAAGAGCAATGCTGCATTGTCTCGGGCTAAGGTCCAGTTACATTTTAATTGAAAGTGATTTTTTAAAAATGTAACATCTTACACAATAGAAAATAAATACATTCCAGAGAAGGATTAAGCTTTGTTGTAGTGGAGACGACAGAATCCGATTGAGGGAAAGTTTATATTATCCATCTTGGAAAATCTGCATCCTTGTGAAAATCCAGTCAGAGAGGATGGTCATGATCCAAATAATCTGATGATGGAAGACATTCAGCCAGTTACACAAGCAAATCGGGTTATTTTTGAGGCAATAAATCTGAATTTGGAGAAACAAAACAGGACAAACAGACATACAACCACATATTGTCGTAAATCTGGATTAACAAAAACAACAAGTTTATGCTAAATTAGTACCGATGCATATTAGTTATTGTTCAATAAATACCTAAAGGCTTCAAAAGCAAGTAGCAACATGTTCTTTCCTGCAGCCAACGATGAGAACAGCGTTTACTTACACGATCATGCAGAACATCATGAAAATGTTCCACAGAGCGATGAAAATCCGAAAGTATCGCAGGCTGAGCAGAAACTCTCTGATGTTGTCACCTAGAAGGCAGACAGATGTGACAGTTTTATACAGTCGTTCCTTGCTGGATTGTCTTTCTTAAGAATGCAACCACACCTGTTGTCAGTGGTCTGGACTCATCTCCAAACCCGTGAGACTCCTTTCGTTGGCTACAAAACATTAGTTGTTAATGATTGTTGTCATTTTTAATGGTATCCTCACTACTATTCAGATGTACACAATGGCTCCACTTTGGAAAAATACTCACAGTTTGAAATTCAGCACAGCACCTGCGTTCACTAGTAAAGTCCTGCAGAACACAGACACAAAGTTGATGAGGGCTAATTGTGTTATTGAGCTGTTAAGCTAACATTAGCTGGTTGGCTGCTAGCGCAGAGCTAGACTACAGTTGTTTTGATTAAACCGTTTCAAAATTACTTAAAAGGCATTCTTATAACACAAAAAAGAATATTTTGATTCAAGACATCGATGTCAAGTGAAATACGGCGGAATTTCGCAACTTACCCAAATATTAACAGATCTCCAATCATTTTCTTCACATTAGCGACACAACACAGAGACTGCTCACTTCCGTGTTCGTCCGCGCATTCAGGAATGTGACCAATAGAATATCAGTGCGCTGCAGGACGTCAGGGTACTTTTATGTCCTCTTCTAAGACTATCAGGCATTATAATTTCATGTAAAATTACCCCTGATCTTGTTTATTACTCAACTCAATACGACTTTTGTCTCTAATATGCAATGTCGATTGGAGGCAGTGATGGAAAGATCGAAAGTGGAGTTGTGATGAGGCTACATTTGTGCCTGTAAGTCTAAACCAAGGGATTTTATATACTGTATATATAAATTTGTCGAACTAATTTAATTTCAATATGTATCATTATAATTAAAACACACGTAATTGAAACCAATTAATTGGTACATAAAAGGGTAAAAATATTCACTATGGTTGTGCAAATATCACGAAAAGGAAAAGACATCTTTTGTTTTAAATAGACATCCGGAGAAAACACGAAAAACTATTGATTTAACAGCACAGGTCAGTTTTCTGCTAAAAAGCATTTACCTACATCTATCAACATTTGACTTGTTAAAGGACCTGGTAGAGGTCAAATGAGGGTGTTCTGGTTAGCAGAAGGGCGACTAATCGATTTCAGACGGCTTATGGCGCCATCTAGTGCTCACACGCGTCCATTCTTTATGAATTAAAAGCAAAGAGGAAGGGAGAATGAACTCGTTTCTTCTTAAACGATTCTGGAAAACATCCGCAATGCGTTTTCTGTAGTCTCCTCATCTAACAATCAAATCATTCCCATGCCTTCAGGCGGAGGTGTCGCAACATTAACAGAGACGGGAGCTTCGATGTGACTCAGCTCGTCTGCAGAATTTATTCCGGATTGTTGCATGTGAATGCAGCCCTCTCGTAGAATATATCTTTCGTACTGAACACTCGTTTCGGACTACAGGGCAAAAATTCGACGACGACAGGGGAACAGGCAGAGCTTTGTTTTCCCTCTCGCAGCTGCCGACATGCTGCCTGAAAACGAGCAGCTGGCCCGGAGCGCCAAAGATGATGATGACGAAGATGATGATGGCGCTGTGGAGATGCGCGGTATTAATAGGAAGCCTTGAGTGTCAGGCTTCCACTGTCGAGGCCGGGGGGCTTTGAGGAGAGTCGGTGTGTCGGGCAGGGGGGGTTCTCTGATCCAGACTGCGCGCTTGGATTAAATAATAACCATCACAACAGTAACAGAATATTATTGGTGTTATTATTGACGATATGGAGGTGTTGTCGGTTCTGAATTTGGGCGAATTTGCCCAAATCTTCTCCAAAATGGGAATGTTTCCAGTGTTTGATCTCGCCTATTACATCGTGTCCATCCTCTACCTCAAGTATGAGCCAGGTAAGAGAACCAGGTTTATATTTATATTTGATATAGTTAATATATTATATAGAAGATTATATAGTTTCTAAATGTGAATGTGTTAAATGCCCCTAAACCGTATTTCTAAAATAACAAATATTCAAAAACCAGAAAGGGCATTTAAGGGCAATTTTCTGTGCTTCCAAAACAGACTACTTGAACATCCCTTTATGGACTTTCTTATCATTTTAGCAGCCCCAGAACCTGTTACATAAACTCTGACAGGAGCAGCTCAGCTGCTGCAGAGTAATGTGGTTCTGCAGCAGCAGTCAGACCTTATTCAGAGCAGATTAGTCGAGCAGCTTTGGGAAAATAATGACATTCCTCCGGATCTAGCTCCTTTGAGCAGAGGCCCATCGAGGAGAATGAAACCCGAGAGACGGCCGGCAATAAATAGAGGACCCAGAAATAGAAGGAGTCAGTGGATCTCTAAAGAACTCTGCTGCACTCTAACTTACGTGTCAGTGTCATTTAAGTGGGCTCACTGTGCTGTCAACATCAGATTTAAAGCCCAAATATACAATATCCCGCCCACAAATTGTGCGTGGTACCACCGGTGGAGCTTTGATAATCTAACGGTTTTAATGTAACAAGTAAATATAATGTAAATACATCATACCAATCTGCTATAGACCAAATAACAAGAGAAAAGTTGAAATATCCCCCATTTAACATGTCTTATGGGGATTTTGGGGGTTGTTTAGCTCCAAACTTTGTAAAAATCTCACCTTTCCACCCTAAACCACCAAAAGCACCCTCCTGTGGTTATTTGCTGATTTTAAGGAGCTGGTGCTGAAACATCTACATAGACGATGTGAACGGTGCCCATAAACTTTGAACCTGGTGGACAAACATGCAACTTTACACCAGCCCCCACAATTGTCACGCACTTTAGATAACACTGATTTTATTTTATGCTTAACAATGGGTCAGAAACAGAGTGGCTCACACTTGATTTAATCATCTTCCCTCCTAAGTGACATTAGCGTAACTCCCAGAACAAGGCAGAGGATTTTCCACAGTCAGCAGGTCTGGGGAAGGATAGGCAAGAGTGGAGGTCAAAGGTTAGGACGGGCCTGTCACGGGGAAGCAGTTAAGCTGAGTATATTTAGAGGGTGACATGTCTCCGGATCCGATTGCCTTAAAAAGTGAGCCTGTCGAAGCAGCGCAGCCTCATCCACCTGTTGTTCAGCCCAGAGGCTTCTGTCCGCTCCACGTCCCAGGAATGAGACGTGAACTTTAACATCTCCTTCAGCTTCTTCCCTCCAACACCACAAGTAGTGGAGCATTTATGTATGTTTCTACTGTTTCAGCATTTTGTCTCTGACACAGAGACTTTATTTCTATGGCAAGTCAGGGTTCCAAATCCTCTGTTGTTGAGGTTTTGGTTACTTTTCTCATTTGTAGTCTCATAGTTTGGCAACTCTGCAGTCTCATTCTCAGTTGTCATGTTTCTGATGCACATAAACGCACCACAAATAATTAAAAGAAAATTCAATTCCACACAAAGGAAACTCAAGGATCACGTGAGCATAGTTTAAAAGAGATATGTCAGTATTTAATGCCGGCTGCATAAGTAAAAGTAGGAGTCCTTTGTCAATATTTGCATATGAAAAACGAGGTGGAGAGGCAGGGTGTGGACTGAAATAGGCCAGTGGGTGCGGACAAAGATACAGCACAAGGGATCTGCTGATAAAGACACTTAAAGGTCAATATTAACCATTTTACTGTAGTGGGAGTATAAACAGAAACATTCTTAGCCTTGCTGTTTCCGTTCAATCCATTGGCAATAAAAGATGTTAAGGCCCGATGTCGGCGGTTGGATACATTGGTCACTCATTACAATAACACTCAACACTCAAATGGCTGCAATATTTATTTTAAAGAGGAATTCTGGAACAGGAATTGGATTCTTTTCTTCTTCGCAGACGAACCCTCCGGCTGTGTTGGCCACGGGGTGTTTCCAGTGGGGTCCTAAACAGTTTACACAGTGTCGGACTCCTCTTCTGTGTTGCAGGCTCGGTGGAGGTTTCCCGCAGGAGCCCAGTGGCCTCCTGGTTGTGCGCCATGCTTTATTGCTTCGGCAGCTACATCGTGGCAGACATGATGTTGGGAAGCAGCCCCATCGACTATTTCCAACACAACAGCCACATCCTGCTGGCTTCAGCCGTCTGGTGAGAACAGAAACCGTCAGTGACCCCGGGAGAGGGAGACGGACAGTTGCAGTGGCTGTAGACAGTGAAGGAAGCTGTAATAACAAATATGAACAGTGTAAATAAGGTGGAATCATTGAAGGGAGACGACATGTAAAATAAAGCGATTGCATCTTGATGGTTTCAGGTGAGAATTTTGAGATGTACAGTAACGAAACACTCCTCTGCTGTCCCGTTCAGGTATCTTATCTTTTACTGCCCGCTGAACCTCTTCTATAAATGTGTGGCTTTCATGCCCGTCAAGCTGGTGTTAGTCGCCCTGAAAGAAGTTGTCCGTGCCCGTAAGATCGCAGCGGGTGTCCACCACGCTCACCACGCCTACCACCATGGCTTCTTCATCATGGTCATTATCGGATACGTCAAAGGTCAGTGTCCAATGTGTGAGTCCAGCCATTTTTATGACTACCCATGATCATTTCTGCACATTTTAGTCACATTTATGCAAAAACAAGGTCCGTTTCAGTGTTCAGACCCTTATTTCTGTGGCAATCCTGCAGAGGCCCATGATGAATATGAGGGAAAAAAATAGAATGAGGCAGTTTGGAGCAGCAAATCTCCAATGGCTATTTATATGTCTTCAGGATCTGGAGTGGCTCTTATTTCCAATTTTGAACAGCTGCTGCGAGGTGTGTGGAGGCCCGAGACCAACGAGATCCTCAACATGTCATTGTAAGTTTGTTGCGGCTATATAACATATAATAGATACTTGACATTAAATCATGTATAAGTTAAAAAAAAGTGCCAAAATGGCTGTTCAATTGGACAGAAATAAACGAAAAGAGCTTTGCGTTTTTTGATTTGAGGTCTGTGTACTTTGTACTCTGTCGCCCTCTGGTGGGAATATTAAGAATGCACACGTCAGCCTTTATCCTTATTTGCTTATTTATTTGTTTGTGCCTGCAGCCCCACCAAAGCCAGCCTGTATGGAGCCATCCTCTTCACCCTTCAGGAGACTCATTGGCTGCCAGTGTCTAAGAGCACACTCCTCCTCATCTTCACCCTTTTAATGGCCACAACCAAGGTAGGACCAAGGAAGCTGACGAGGGAATGTGACAAAAAGTTTTGTTTTTCAAAAGAAAATCAAGTAAAACTTTGTGTTAATTGAGAAGTAGAGAAGTAACAGAAATATGCTGCCATAACTAAGAGGACAGTTAAGGGTTAAATGATCCTGCCCTGAGGAGGAGAGAAACCTCCTCTTGTGTTGACGGATGGCTGTTTTTCCTGACTGGTATCGTCTCCCCTCAGGTGGTGATGACCGCTCGTCACTCTCATGGCTCCCCCTTCTCCCTTGTGGAGTCCTGGGTCTGTTTCCTGTTGTTTGGCTCCCCTCTGGGCGGATCTGAGGACAACCACCACCACCACGCTCCGGCTGTGGCCCCCGCCTCCCCGCTGAAGTCCAAGGAGGAGCTGAGCGAAGGCACACGCAAAAGGAAAGTGAAGAAAGCGGAGTAGGTTGCTGGCGTCGGTCCGCAGGAGACTCCACCATCACGGCGTCAACGTGATGGGACTTCCCATTCCTTTTCGGCGAAAGGGGCGATTTGATGTTTCACCAAATGAAACCCTTTCTGGTAGAGCAAAATGGTGCTTTCTTCATTTTCCACAGGAAGGACTCTGTAAATACCCCACAAGTCTTTCAGTCTACAACACCACCTGGACAGTTTTAAACTATTTATTTTTGGTGTTTTCGCACACCAGTGCTCAGCACGGATCTACACGCACGCCAGGGCTGCACGGGCCTTTCCCCCACATCTGTAGTCTCTGTGTTAACGGGGCGTCTGCGGGTCTCCCCGGAGCTCATCAGACGTTGTCGCGTTTCATTGCAGCGAAACATTTCAAACCACGAAAGAACGATTTCTGCTTTTTACATTACGATGAGAACAAATTTGTGTCTTTAAATAAAAACCAGAACAAACATTTGTTTCCTGGTGTTTTCCTTTTTTATTTAATGCACGTTTTGTTGTTGTGTGTGTGTGTAGCTGCTGTTATGTAACAGAGCCAGTTTGTGGGTAACAGGAGGGGTCAAAGGCCAAAATGAAGCCACATCCCAACAAACTCCCCGCTGATACAGACAACCTGGCGTAACACGCACAATAAAGCAGTAATGGAGTGAGCAGGAGGTTGTTCCGCCTCACCTTTGACCTTGACATTCTTCACACCAGTAGGAACTTCAGGACACTTTAGTCTTCGGCTTTCAAGGCGGCGTCAACCACATTTTCAGTAGATACGATAATGAGCTTCCACCTTTGTGTGTGGAGTTTGCCTGTTGTCGTCCTCTGTGTGTGCGGGTTGAACTGAGTGTGAGTACAGTGTGTGTGTGTGTGTGTGTGTGTGTGTGTCCTGTCCAGGGTGTACTGCTTCCTCAGTATAGGAAGGTGCCCCCCACAGCCTTGATCACAGTAGGAATTAGTGTCTTTAATTACTACGCTCCTTCTCTGCCTCAGGTGGGTGACCTTAGTTTAGACCTAAACAACTTGGGTTTGAGTTTTCAAATGTTTTCCAGTCGAGACTGAACCAAGTCAGATTTAGTCCCTCAGACACTTCCTGTTCCTTCCCCCAAACAAACCATGTAAACACACTCAACAGCTGTTATAATCAATAGTTATGCTACCTTCCCAGAGTCCAGCAGGACAACAGAAAACAACCCCTGTGTTTGTTTTTCCAGATGAGGCCCGGGCGAATCGTCCACGCTCCTTTGGGCAAGGCATCGAGCGAGTGGTGACAGCCCGGTGAGAGATATCAAGGTGATCTGGATCGGACATCAGAAAACCATCAGTGGCAGGAATTTAACCGGCATCTGCTAAACCCATCACCCTATCCATGTGCCTCCCCCCCCCCCCCCCCACACACACACAGATTTGTTGAGAGGTTCATTTCTCCCTGGTAATGAAGCATGTCATGGGTTTTTTTGGAGAAAAAAATGAACTGTACTTTTCTCAGTGAAACTAAAGGCATAAATTCAGTGTGTTTGATAAGACAAAGGTAACACTGGCCTAAACGCATCATTAAGAATGAACATAATACGGCGTGTTTTCACCTGGCAATACAAATAATCTGGTTCTCCACAAACCAAATCCCTAACATTTTTATATAATATACCAGCAAAACAAAAAGCAAATAAAGTTGTTGTTGCACCAGTTTCAGAAATATCTGTCCAAGATGTGTCCTGAATTCCTGAATGAATCTTCTTAATATTTATGACTCACACATACCAAAATATAGATTTAAGGGCTACGATGTATTCAAAAGATTTATCAAAAAATACATGCAGAAAGAACAGAACCAGAGTCGGAGGCAGGGTGGTCCAAACCCTGTCTCTCTAGTTTAGACTTCCAGAATAAAACAGTTAACAAAGACATTTTCAAGGGAAGGATGTGGATATGGGCCAGGGAGGGGGGGTTGTTTTTTTGGGGAGGGGGGTATATAAAAACCCGTAGCTGGAGTCAGGAGAGAGGAGACAGAGCTGCATCTGCTGCACGGGATCAAACATGCTGTGGTTTCTGCTGCTGAGCTGCGTCCTGCACCGAGGAGGACACGTCGCAGCGGGACAGAGAGGTCAGGACTCTTTAGATCTGTACAGATGAGAAATAGTGACAAAAATAAAACTGCATGAAAAGCTAAATGCTGAATATCACATCGTTATCACGAGTCTTTACTTTGTTCTTTCTCGTAAAATTAGCAAAGGTAATTTATTCCTTCCTGTCTTCTCTGTTGTGGAATCCGTCCACACGGTTTCTAATGTGAACGCCACATGTGCCCCGCGCTCACACGGCACCAGGGGGTGTGGGTGGGGGTTCCTGAGGGTCAGTGGTTGTTTCAGGACATTAACAGATAACTTCTCCAGAAGCTCCATCGAAGGCTGCGTCTAAATCTGGTTCTTCAGTCTCAACGATCCCAGAAGATGCTGTGGTTTGTTGATAATGAGGAGTTTATCTCTTTAAAGTAATAAAAACACCATCAAACATCTGCTACATCTACATCACTGACATTTTCATAATTACTGGAGTTTCCTACCCCTGGCTATGCTGCATGAAGCATGGAGGTTCTTACTGGCTTCTATCCCAGTTTGGGCCTGTTCTGTGTGCAGTTTGCATGTTCTTCCTGTGTCTGAGTGGGTTTTCTCCAGATACTCTGGTTTCCTACCGCAAACCCAAACACGCACGTTAGGCTGATTAGGAATAATAGTTTGTCCACAACAAGAGTTTATCCACATGTGATATCTCCTATTAGAGAATAAAACCAAAGAAAATACAGAGAGCCCAATGAGAGCCCACTAAAAACATGCTGATATGGTTGGTATTAGATTTCTGAGAATTAATTTGTTAAAATGTAGAGTTGGCTTTTCAGGTTTTCCTCTGATTTCTTTCATCTTGGACAGTTTCTTTTTTCTTATTTAAGCCTATGTTTGCATGTAAATAACATTAGATGTTACATTGTTCCCACATTCTCTAAATACTTTCATTTTTTGGGGGGAAAATCATTTTTGCAGATGCAATCGAAGAAGGCCTGATTCCAGTGAACGTATGGATGGAGGTGGGGGGGGGTATAGGGGGTGTGCAGCAAGAGTGCAGATAAAGATAAAACCTGTTGTTGCATTGTTTTGGATGGACAGATATCAGAAAGATGCAGATGTTTACAGTTTTTCCTGTTTCTGTTTTTCAGATGGAGAAATCATCAGTCAAATTAAAATGACCAACATTGCATTGGCTGAGATCAAAGAGCTCCTGAAACAACAGGTGGGAACACACGAAAGGTCGAGCAGATCAAACCTCAAAGGAGGAAATAAAAATAAAAACAACACAGTCTGATTGACTCTTTCAGCTCAAAGAGGTCGGTTTCCTGAAGAATGCCATGATGGAGTGTGAAGCCTGCGGTGAGTTATTCTTTTATTATCATCGTCCAGTTGATTCCCCTTAAATCCCTGGATCAGATATTCAGGACATGCTGGATGACATAAAGAGTTTGTGTGATCAGGGATGGGGGGGTTGCAGCCTGAGCCCTCCTGTGTGCCTAATCCCTGCCACCCAGGGGTGGAGTGTACGGTGACCCCTGAGGGTTTCCAGTGCGGTTCCTGTCCTGACGGGACGGAGGGCAACGGTACGCACTGCACCGATGTGGATGAGTGTTCCGTGAAGCCCTGTCACATGGGCGTGCGCTGCATCAACACGTCCCCGGGTTTCCGTTGCGGCTCCTGTCCTGCGGGATACCGGGGGTCGCAGGTCCAGGGTGTGGGCCTAGCTTACGCCGTTGCCAACAAACAGGTCATTTACAACACAAGCGAGGTACCAAGCCAGCAGAACGCTCTCGGTGTCATAGTTACGTTTCCTTTTTAATCTTCAAGGTGTGTCAGGATATTGACGAGTGCCAAAACAACAGTGCGGGATGTGTGGAGGACTCGGTCTGCATGAACACCCCTGTGAGTGCCCATATAAATCCCGGATAGGACCATCAAACTGTCGCTTGCTGTTCTCTGTTACCTGGTTTATTTCGTCAGGGCTCGTTCAGGTGTGGCCCCTGTAAGACGGGCTATGTTGGGGATCAGCAGAGTGGCTGCAAGCCAGAGAGAACCTGTGGGAATGGCCTACCCAACCCCTGCCACCCCAACGCCGAATGCATCGTCCACCGAGATGGCACAATCGAGTGTCGGGTGAATATATGTTGTTGTTGTTTTTAATTACAGAATTTCAGTTCCGTAGTTATTTTCTCTCGTTATATGATCTTTATATTGAGGATTACTGTGTACCATCACAACAAAATCTCTAGAGATCTAGATTTTACGTTGTTTGCCCGTATAACCTCTTCCCAGTGTGGGGTAGGATGGGCCGGCAACGGCTACCTGTGTGGGTCTGACATTGACATCGATGACTTCCCCGACGAGAAGCTGAACTGCCCTGAGAGGAACTGCAACAAGGCGAGTCTCAGTCATTTCGCCCACTCATTTGCACAAATGATCGCTTCATTTAGGGGTGAAGATTATAGCCACCAGTTATTCATCCGCCCTCTGGTCACAACCTGCACAAGCCCGCAAACAAAAAGCTATTTTTCCTTCAGGATAATTGCCTCAAGGTGCCAAACTCGGGCCAAGAAGATGCCGACAGCGATGGAATTGGAGACGCCTGCGACGACGATGCAGATGGAGACGGGATCCCCAACACGCAGGTGTTGCAATCGTCCCTTCAGGTTGATACGTTCTGGGTTTCTTGTTTGACGTTGATACAGTTCCCCTGCAGGACAACTGCGTGTTGGTGCCAAACATGGACCAACGGAACGTGGACGAGGACGACTTTGGGGACGCCTGCGACAACTGCCCCGGCGTAAAAAACGACGACCAGAGAGACACGGACGTAGACAAATTCGGCGACGAGTGCGATGAGGACATCGATGGTGACGGTAGGGACCGGGCCTCGGCGTTGACGCGTCCACATTCACGGCAACGATACTCGAGCGTTCCCTTTTCGTGCCAGGAATTCTCAATCACCTGGACAACTGCAAACGAGTCCCCAATGTTGACCAGAAGGATCGGGACGGAGACAAAGTGGGAGACGCATGTGACAGCTGTCCTTATGTTCCAAACCCTGATCAGGTGACTAATCAAGTCTCGCTGCTATAATGGGGAGGGGGGCGTAGATACAGTAATAACATAATCTTCTCTTAGAGTGACGCGGACAATGATCTGATTGGCGACCCCTGTGACACCAACAAGGACAGGTGACCTCACCTCCGTAGCGTGCGGTCTGCATGATCCAACCTGCGTCTAACCGACCGTCACTTTTGTCCAGCGATGGCGACGGCCACCAGGACTCTCGGGACAACTGTCCGGCGGTCATCAACAGCTCCCAGCTGGACACCGACAAGGACGGAAAGGGGGACGAGTGTGACGACGACGACGATGATGACGGTATCCCGGACCTGCTGCCTCCCGGCCCAGATAACTGCCGTTTGATCCCGAACCCTCTGCAGGAGGACTCCAACGGTAGGTCACGGCCCCCGGTTAAAGACGGCGGAGGTTGTTTTGGGTTGTTCTCACATCCTTTTGTCCTCCTAGGGGACGGCGTGGGGAACGTGTGTGACAAGGATTTCGACAATGACACCATCGTTGACACTATAGACGTGTGTCCTGAGAATGCCGCGGTCACGCTCACCGACTTCAGGGAGTACCAGACTGTTGTTCTGGATCCAGAGGGAGACGTGCAAATCGATCCCAACTGGGTGGTGCTGAACCAGGTGAGGTGACGAGCCGTTTGTGCCTCAGAATACTGAACTGATGGAACTAAATTCTTCTAAAATGAGCTCTATTACTGCACAGGGAAGAGAGATCGTTCAGACCATGAACAGCGACCCAGGATTGGCTGTTGGTAAGAGGCTGTCCTGTATTTTAACGTCTTTAAGGCGTTTATCTCATGCCAAAGGTTTATCCAAGCTCTTCCTCTCCGTCAGGTTACACTGCTTTCAGCGGCGTGGACTTTGAAGGGACGTTCCACGTGAACACGGTGACGGATGACGACTATGCCGGGTTCATCTTCGGCTACCAGGACAGTTCCAGCTTCTACGTGGTGATGTGGAAGCAGGTGGAGCAGAACTACTGGCAGGCAAGCCCGTTCCGAGCCGTGGCACAACCAGGCATCCAGCTAAAGGTTAACCTAAGAAACAACTGTTTTTTGTTATATTCCATGATTTTTTTCTTTCATCTGACTTTGAAAGCGCTCCTATCTTAGTTACCGTTGCTAACATTTGATTGGTGAGTGGGGGATTTAGGGTGGGACAGAGGGAAGGTCACCTCAGATAAAGCTGCTTTGAAGCAATTTTCAATAATTTTCACTGCACTAATTTCCACTTGCTTGAAAGTGTGATCTAATCTCAATATCTTTACTGCGGTAAAGGGTTACTGGTGGTTACCAGTGAGATGTTTGTATAATTATATAACCAGGTACCCCTCTGTGGGTGCTAAGATGCTACTCTGTCATGTTTCTACAGTGGCCCTGAATGGACAAACTTAAATATGAACCTCCGTATTGTTCATAGAGTTAAATAACATTTAAAAACTTTGGGGAATTTTCAAATGAAAAGGTTTATTGCTGATTAATGATTGACTGCAGTTCAAATGTATTTATCGGTCGATTATATCTGTTCATAAAGGCGGTCAAATCAACGACGGGCCCTGGCGAGTACTTAAGAAACGCGCTGTGGCACACCGGCGATACGGGCGACCAGGTCAAGCTTCTGTGGAAGGACGCCCGCAACATCGGCTGGAAGGACAAAACCTCCTACCGCTGGTTCCTGCAACACCGGCCCGCCGACGGCTACATCAGGTAGCACATAAATGGACGATGCAGCCAGAGCTGTGGCCACCATCTACTACAACATTCTGGTCCTTTCTGCTTCCTCTCCGTACAACAGAGTTCGGTTCTTCGAGGGCCCACAGCTGGTGGTGGACACGGGCGTCATCATAGATGCCACCATGAGAGGAGGCCGGCTCGGAGTCTTCTGTTTCTCGCAGGAGAACATCATCTGGGCGAACCTGCGCTACCGCTGCAACGGTGAGTCTCGTTTCTAACTATCGAAATCTCACAACATCTGAAAAGACGTGAACGTGTTGCTTCCATCTGCAGACACTCTGCCTGAGGACTTCGACAACTACAGAGCTCAGCAGGTCCAGCTGGTAGTCTGAAGGGACCCGCGGGGCTCTGGGGTCATTTCCCAACGCACAACAATTGGACCAGCAATAAACTGGTTACTATGGCTACACCAACTGACTCTACATCCCATTCCAACTGTCTGAATTGAAACTTAAAGGACCTTGTCTGTGTATTTTTTATACATTTTGTTTTTAAGTTTAAAAAGTATCAGGTGTTAATTGTGAATAATGTGTATTTTTTTAAATTTCTTCCATATGCAATTAGTTTAATGGTGTTTAAAACTGCAGATGTGCCTCAAGTGTGAATAAATAATCTAGAAAAAAGACTGAGGGCACCATATATTTGTGATGTATAGCAGATTTAGCATGTGGAAACTTGTGCTGTAAGTTTAAAAAAAATTGCATTAATAATTAAGTAAAACGTCATATATTTGATTTTAAGTAACAGACGTATCTTTTTTTTTCAAACCCAACAGCTTTTAGTGGAAATCAACATTCTGAACGTTTCACAAGCATGCACATATCCAAAATAATCTTTTAGATTTTGCATTTGGAAATACAGGTTACAAAGTAGAAACGATAGCAAAGACAATATACAACAGGATTGAAAGACCATGCAAGTCCACAGCAACATGCTGTGATTAAAAAAAAACAAAGAAAAACAAAAACCAAACAAAAATAAAAACAGAGAACTGACATCAAGCAGTTTAAAGTCAGTGTAATCTGCAAATTAAGTGCAGAAAAAATTCTGTCTTCCACATTCAATTTAATTGACATTTTTGTTCATCTTATAAACAAATGGTCACATAAAGAAGTATCACATGGCAACAAATAAATAGCTACAGACCTTTTACTACAACTTACAGACAACAGTGATATAATGCTATTCTCACTATAAGCTTTAAGTACTTTAAGAACTTAAACCAATTTTTTTTTCCCGAGAGAGCTTTTAGAAAACCCAGAGTTATTAAAGGGATTTTTTTCCCCCGGACCAAAAACACTTGGAAAGTGAGTAAAAACCAAGCAGCAATACTTTCATTTCAAAGCCTTAAAACGCAGGAGTCGCCCGTCTGCCTCCAACACCTGTGATCCTCATCTCAAAATTAGACTCTACACCTTTACGCTTGAGGAGAAATGGTCGTCCGACCGTTCAGGTTTCATCACTCTTCGGGAATTTCTTAAAATCGAGTGTATTAGCTGCCTAACATGAGCTCAAAACCAGTGAACAAACGGGATTGTGGAGGAGATCAGACCAGTCTGAGGAGCTCTACGTCTCAACGGCAGAAGGAAATAGCCTGACTGGTTAATATCTGGGATGGAGACGCATTCCGACGCGCTCCGTCTATCGTTAAGAAGTCAGCGTTGCAGCACCGCAGGGCCGGGCGATATGGCCTCCTTAGTTTTTTTTAAAGCCACATTTTACTTTATATACATCCTTAAAATTGAATCTAATTGACTGTGGAGCAACTCTGGAGGTTTCCCCACCGATCCCGACTGAGGTTCTGAGGTTGCAGCAGTAAATCGCTCATATTCGGGGCCTTTTTGGCGTGTGGGGGGGTGTGACCAACAGGAAATACATTCGGAACGCCACTCTTTTCCATCGTGACAGTACAAGCTGCGCTAGTGTAAGCCCTTTCTAATTTTGCATCCCCTAAATTCTTGACTTACTAAAAGAAAACACGAGACAAGCCAGAATAGAGTTCACAAAGGAAAATAGAGAATTCATCTTTTCTTCGACATGAAAATAGATCTGGAGTTTACATCGGGAAGCAAAACAGTCAGCATTCACGCCAGGCAGAACAGTCCCTGTTTTAGACGCAAGGAAGTCACAAATAAAGTGCGAAGCTACCAGAGGACGAAACATTGCACGCACAGGAAAAAAAAAAAATCAATACGAAAAACAAAAACTTTCCCCAGTCCAAATCCTGACATGACGGATAGAAACCGGACCTGATCAAACTTCCTGTGAATGAGAACTCAGGGCGTCCATCATGGCGCGCATCAGACAGAACGCTTCAGAAGGCTGGAGTCTGGCTACGCATGGGCCGCCCAGAACTGCTGTTTCACCTACAAGACCGCGCTGATGGGGACCCACCCAACCGACTGGCAGTCTCTTTCCACGCCACAGTCGACACTTGAACGTAGTGAGATGCTACAGAAAGCAAAAAGGAATGAGCAACAGTCTGATTCCTCAAATGAGAGAGAGAGAGAGAGAGAGAGAGAGAGGGGGAGAGAGAGAGGGGGAGGGGGAGGGAGAGAGAGAGAGAGAGAGAGAGAGAGCCCACAAGCTCCAAAGCTCAGGTAGTTTGGCAAATAACTAGGACGCTGCCGCAGGAAATACATTCTCGAATCATTCACAAAAGTAGCAATATACAGAATGTAAGAGTCATCGAGTTAACTCTGACCTTGGAGGAACTCATACATGCATCTGTTTAGACTCTGTGATACCGTTATGTTACACAAATGAAACCTGCAGAGCTATAAAGGCCTTTGTTTAGTGGTTCTGACTGTTTAGTCATGCATCTTGCTTCAGCGTATACAATATGTACAGAGCGTTCATCGGGGTGACGGGGAAACTCAAACTTCACCAGTTGGGCTCCAACACAAAGCTCAACCAACATTTCTCTCACCCACTTAGAGGAAAAATCCAACTCGGCATGAATTAAACCCAGAAAGTTCAAAGTTGAATCGGGGGGACGTCTCCAATGAAGAACGTAAAAGGTTACATGAATGTGGGATTCGTGCGTTTCTACTGACAGACACGATGAAGAATTTAGTGTAGAGTTTCATTGATTGTCAAAGCACCACCGCAACGTTACAGCATAGAGCCAAATAAATAAAAGCATATTCCATTCTGCTTTCTTACATGTCGGCGCCACACAAAACTTGCAAATAAAAGATAAACGGCTGTAATACTGACTGGGAATTACTGACGGAGCGCCCACAACTTCTCTCAGCACTTTTAAATGGGCACTTTTTGAAATTCAAGCGGTGGATTTTTCCTTTAAGGGCTGTATTATTGTCTCATTTGCATAGGAATCACTGTTAAAGAAAAGCAAAACCTTGGACGAATTCAGAGCAGACTGGAGTAGTCGTAAACCAAAGGTGATTCCTTGTTTTTTTTTTGTTGGGAAGGACATCGGAAGGTTCAGAGAATCTTCCTGACAGCGCTTTGAGGTGACAGATGAAGAGCACGTCTGTACATGGACACTAGAACAGCGAAATATAACTTCAAGGTAGACTTCCACACACCTCTCAGGGAAACTCTGACAAAAGCCCAACACAGAATAAAATCAGTGTCAACGTCTGTAAAATTCACTGAATGATTGTTTACGCTGAACATTAAACGATTTTAAGGTTTAATACTGTGAAACTTGGTGCCCTCTGCAGCTTTGTTAGAGCTTCCCTGTGAAGGAGCAAAATCCTCCCCATAATCGCTCTTTCCAAACACGTCGCTTGATATTTTTTCCACCCTTTTCTCTCCTTCAGTTAAAAAAAAACCCAAAACCCTGGCTATAAACTGTACCGGTACAAAATACAGTACACTGATTTGTCAAACGTTACACAACATAAGCACAAATACCACCGATCCAACGCTAAGTTCCTTTCAAATGACAGAAAGTTTTACAAGTTACGAAAGTACGCCGTCACATTAGACACTTAAGTAGAGCCGGAGAATACTCATGTAAGGCAAAATCAGGTGAATTCACAGTGACGAGTGAAAATATCGACCGTTTTAGCTTTTTAAAAAACAAACAAACAAACAAACGGACAAAAACAGACGGCGTCCCTTGTGGTTCCGTCTGAGGAGATTTTGGCTTTTTGTTGGCAAAGTAAAATAATTTGGAGACATTTTCCTGCCTTCTATTTAGATAGAAATACCTGATCTTTTTCTCAGAAAAAAAAAGAAGTGTAAAACTTTTTTTTTTCTGAAGGTGTGATAAAATTCAAGATATTCTGATTTAAAATCTGGGCTAACCTCGTCTTATGCCAGAGATCGAAACATCGAACACCTAAAAGCAACTATGGGGAGTTTTTGCACAGTTGTTAACCAAGTTAACACGCACACACACTCACACACACGTCGTATATATAAATATGTTAATAAATAGACACAAAGTACATCAGTGCAATTTTACACTATACCTACAGAGAGCAATTTGGCATCAAATTATGAAATGGAATATAAAATCTTACTAGATAAATAAATAGAAGTACATAAAGCATCAAAACGTACAGTAGAAGATGAAAATAACATTTGGTTGCAAAAATAAAGCTTTGAGTGTGAAGTAGAAAGCCATTACGGCATGATGCAAAAACCGATTCATCTGACTGACGAGCGACACGGCTGCGCTCGCTTCTCCTTTTTCGGCTTGTTTTCGGGCGACGCAGCCGTTTTAACATGATACGGTTTATCCGAATGTCCTAGCAGCTTCCCGCCACGAGCGTCGCTTAATCAAACGAAAAAAAAAAAAAAAAAACTGTATGTGAGAAGAAAAGAAAACGTAAAATGTGCATTTTTTGTGGGGATATAAGTGGCATGTGATGGTACACTGTAAACACAGCAGGCTAGCAAAAAAGTGAGCGAGACTGAGGATCTCGGAGTGACGGCGAGGCCATTCCCTGGACGTCTTTTTTTCCCCCTGTGTTGGTGGCGCATCCTTTCAAAGGGCTTCACAGAGTCGAGGGCGAGGTCGGACAGCTGGAAAACCATGCAACGGGGGATTGGGTTCGTCCTGCCCTTTGTTCCTCTCCATTCCCAAGTCAGTGTATTTTTTTCCCTCTCTTTCTGATAGTGTTTGCTCAAGGGCAGCATTACAGCCTGTCCATCCTGAACGTGTCCTCTGTGGCGGGGTCTGCCAGCACCATGTCTGGGTCGTTGAGCATGTGCAGGCCGTCCAAGGTCAGCGGGTCGATCTTCAGCTCGTCCAGAGGAAACTGCGTGTCTGGATCAAAGCTGACGTCGCCGACGCCGGCCAATGAGTTGGTCAGCTCTTTGGAGAGGCTCGGCGGAGACTCCCCTGTGACTGAAATATGTGACATCGGAGAAAGAGAGAAGTGAGACACTCGCCGCCTGGGGAGACGGGGGCATCTCCAGCAGCTCAAAAACACACTCGGATGCTTCACCTTCACTGAGAGGAGGTAGTCAAACAATCGAAAAGAGGTATAAAACACGGTAACGCCGAAGAGTTTGCCTGTACAACTTGCATTCCAGTCGACAAATTACATTAAAACATTAAGTGATGCTGCAGCGTGTTCACGAACTGGCACCGTCGGACTGGTGGAACTGGTGAAGACGCACCTCGACACGTCTCAGTGAAGGTGTAGACGGTACGCTGGGTGAGTGATCCAAGATGGAGAGCACTCCTTTAAAAAAGGCTGCTAACGATAGCCTAACCCGCAGACTGTCGACTTATTAACGAGGGAATGAAAATAAAATTAATTTAATAATTAATGCCATAAGTGGGCTGACAGCACAGTTGGTCAGGAGTCTTACTCAACACACGCGTGTCCAACAAGATAAGTAACCTTGCGATTCTTGCTATATCTGCAGAATGTAAAACGTCACCAGGCTCTCCGCTTCAGAGCTGCAGGTGCTGCTACCTGTCAGTATGATGTTGGGGATGTTGCCGTGATTGCCGTAGCCGAGCTGCTGCGAGTCCTGCAGGCTGCTCCCGGTGAGGCCCATCATGGCTGCCTGTGTGTAATTAAGGGTGGAGCACTGATTGTACAGGCTGGTGGAGCTGATGGGGTTCTCTATCATATTGAACTGCTCCAGCTGAGAAAAACAAAAACAAAGCTCGGCGTGAAGTCGTGAGAGACGTACGTGTGTTATTTCTAACCTGCGGCCGTCCTCACACACCTGATGAGAAAGGGCATTGGTCTGCCTCAGAGCCAACTGCTGATCATAGAAGGAGTCCCCAAATATACTGCCCACCACAGGAATGTGCTGTGGGAGGAGGAGGAGAAGTCAGATACAAGGTTCAGAGCCAGTTCCGTGAGGTAGGAGAAACGCTAGCACGCGATTTGATGTTCGGCTCATTAAGCAGATAATTTGGGTAAACGGGTAAATGAAGAAACAGTCACACTGCGGTGAGAGACCGAAGCGAATGGGAGTCATGACTGGGCTGTGGCGGTGATGTACACTATAATGCCCTGGTGGACACTCGCAAAGGTCCGTGTCAGGGGTGGACAACCCGGTCCTGCGAAGGCCATGACCCAGCTGGGTTTTCTGAACTACCAGGGACACAAACACTCACTGGAATGGTTAGTGGGTGACTACCCGGTAGAAAGGAAAACCCGGGCCGGATCATGGCCGTTGTAGGACTGGGTTGCCCATCCCTGATCTTTGCTAACAGGACCAAATATCTGTAAATCAAGACTTGGAAGATGTGTACATGTCATTATTTACCTCCTCTCACAACAGTTCAGTGATCAACTGGACGATTGAACGTGAACCCTTTATACCGTTACATACTGCACATCTCAACAGAGGTGAATGAAAACCAGCCTGGATCATCTTTACTCCTTTAGGAATCCCATGTTATTGTATATAATTAATAAATGTTAATTAGTTAAAGAGTACTGGTCCAGGGCTCCCTCAGCAGACTATTGTGGGGTCATGCATACAGTGAACAGTGACGGTGCTGATGAAAGAATGCAGCTGTTGACAATATAGCTGCTTTCCCAACAAGTGCTACACTTCAGTTACCTCTGAGTTTAAACTCATCCATACTGACGTATGCTTTTCTCGCCTTCTTGTTTCCGCTGATTGCTCAAATGTTAGCGCCGCTAACTAACGCTGACAACAGAATGCTTTAATAACGGCGACGAAGGACACCTTTACAAACACACCGAGCCGAACTGAACTGTACCACTTGGTGGAAAGGCAGCTTTTAAGCAGATAGATGCTGAAAACAGAGACTGAAAAGCAATCCAACTCATCTACGACTCGCTTTCCCCCAGGTGCTAAGCCCTGGGGCCCCAAACAGCAGCTAGCTTGGTGGGTGGGGCCTTACTTGAGGCGAGCTGCCGGGGGAGAAGCCTTGATTGGAGACTGGGGAGGTTGGAGACTGAGTGGCTGGTGAGCCAGTCTGATTGCGGTACTGTTGGAGGGAAGAATGTTAGCTAGCACTAAGCTTCATGCTCATCACACACAAACCCTTAATGCTGGGATGCCAGCGTAAAGAACTGTCCACTGTGTTCGGGGTGTGGGTGAAAAATATTACTCATTGGAAAAAAATATCTATTGCTCAATAAACACAAAATCTGTCAAAGCATCTTAATAAACCGTGTGAATTAAACTTCAGGCTCTTACCGAGTTGACGCTGATGCTGGCAGTGGTCTGGCTCTGGCTGTCCGGGGAGGGGCTGCTGCCCGGGGCTGTGCCGGGCGAGCCGAGAGTTGGTAGGGTGATGAGCTGGATGCCCTGTGACAGAGCCTGCTGCTGCTTCTGCAGCTCGCTGAGCAGCTGAGCCTGAGCCTGAGCTGTCAGCTGGTTGAACAACGGGTACTGAGCCAGCTGCTGCTCCAGCGTCAGCGACTCCACGGGCATGACCTGAGGGGAGAAATACGGCGGTACCAATAACATAAATCCTGTTTGCAGGCCTTATTTGCCACATAATCCACAACTTCTGAGCAGAACATTGATCATTCCACTCACAGAACATTGAAATGAAGCGCAGATGAGCCTCACCTGTGTGATGTTAATGGGTGAGGAGAGGGTGGGTGAAAGCTGCTGGGGGGACTGTTGAAGAGTCAGGTCAGAGGTGAGGGTGAGGGGGACCACGGGTGGTTGCCGCCGCTGTGCTGTTGCTGTCATGGTGGTTTGAGAGGAAGTGGGAATCCCTACAAAATAAAAGTCGTAATATTATTTAACATCCTCGCATGAAGTGCATGTTTTTAAAAAATATATATTTTTCTCTCCGTTATTACCATGGCTGGCCACACTGATGCCCAGGTGGGTGAGGTTGGTAGTCAGACTGCCTGTGCTGTTAGAGGAGCTGAGGGAGGGGAAGGTGACGGTGTCCTCGGGGTCCAGTGGGGTGGACAGTGGAGGAGGGAACTGGATGTTGGTCAGGTCGGGGAGCGAACCGCCGGTGTTGTGCGCGGCTGGAAGCACGGAGGGGTTTAACTCCTGGTCTGGTGATGGAAAAATACTAAAAAACAAAAACAAGCTCGTAAAGCTCTCCTCGTTGTCTTACTTGAAAGTTCGTGGCAATATTTGTGGCAGTGTGTGAGTTTTCGGCTGATTTTACTCCACAATGCTGTGGAGGAATATAAAACTACATTTGTCGTTAGCTACTTTGGTGGCTCGACATCCTTCCACCAGGCATTTCCAGACTGCACTAATTTTTCTGAAAGATCAAAAAGGCGTTGCTCTCCACCAGAGCAGAGTGAGAATCTGTGTGATCTGACAGGAAAGCGAGCACCAAGGATCTGCATTGTTATCAATGTGCTGCTTGTTACAACGATATCTTACTTGATTCCCGGGACCTCACATGTGTTGGATGTCGATGAATCATCCTACAATGAAAACGTATTCATGAACTGCAGCTCCGAAGCTGTTTACATGTATTCTGAATGCAAAGCTGTACCATAGGCACCTTTTTGTCATCCCACGACTGCTCCTGCGAATCTTTGTCTGCGTTTGATTCCGATTTTTCGGTTCCAGGCACTGTTAGCAGCAGTGCTGATTAGTGAAACAGCAAGACACAGTAGCTCACTAAAATACATACCAATCCAAATCAGTGGAAGAAATGAGTCATCAATATCCAAGCCAGTCAAGAGGAACACAGAGCGGTGCACTACTTTTCTGAGGGTCTATAAATAGCCCAGTAACCCGCAGACAGAGCGCGATATCAGTAATGAATCCTCAACTGCCTCCTGGGTTTTGGTTCAATCAGAATGTCACACATAAAACGATCCTGTAAACTGTGCACCCTGTTCTCTAACTCAGCTCCTCTCTGCTCAGGGATGAAACTTTTCCACAGCCGGGCGCCCTGAAGCAAAGATCGCTTATTACGGGATACATCGGAATTTTCAGTCCGGCAGGATTCGCTACTTTCTCATTTTCCCATTAGTGAGAGAATGAAACAAAGAGTTTACCTCGTTTGGGCTGCAGCTCCTGCGACCCCCCAGCAAACACTTCCTGGGGCTTTGGATTCATGGCACTCTGATGTAAAGCTGAGTCTGAGTTTGTCCTGTCCACATTAGAGATCAAATATCAGTCAAAACAAATACCAACATCATCGTTGCAGTGTTGGATGAGTACCACTTGTCTGGTGTTGCGTCATACTTGTGAATGTGGTGAAGGAATCTTACCTCCTCCAGCTAGTGTCAGGTGGTGGGGAGAGGTAAACTGAGCTGTAAGGACAGCTGTCAATGTGAATTTAGTTAAGCATAATAAAAAAGAGGAGAGAGACTAACAAAAAAAGCCGTGGTTATGGTTCCTGGTTCAATTCTGGGGAGAACATAAGAAATATAGAACCATAACCCCGACTGCATAGTTTGTTCATGTACGGTATATCTATGTTAATTCTATTCATTCAGATTTTTTCCACTACGTGCACTCTGATGAGGAAAAAATAATTACAAAAAAGGATATCTGGCGTCCATGTTTGTCGACTGACAATGGTCGTCTATGAGGAGAGCTGATGCGATTCCGGTCGCGATACACTCGCTCCACCAGCCCGTGGTGCCTAGTTGTCCGACTTGTATCCAGCACCGAGTTCTAAGGTTAATACAGCAGACGCAGTGAGTGACAGCAGGACGGTAAAGTCTCACGACAAAAAGGCAGCGGTTATAATAATGTTTTAGGATTAATGGTGCAAATGTGTTCAATTTAAAATGAGTCAAGCCATGAACCCCCATACTGATGCTTGAGTTGGCAAATGTATTTTAAGATGGAAAGCCATGACAAGCAATGATATAATTCAAAGTATTCCGAATCGTTACACTGCAGTGTAGAAAAGTTTTGCCTCGAATGGTTATGGTTGCTATTTGCTCCTGAGCTATTAAAACATGGCTGGAAAATACATTTTGCCTTTGACAGAGTGTTGTTTCCCTTTTGCCTTTTCCTGCAGACTATAGCTCAAACACAGCCTGACGGCATCGAATTTTCCAACCCCTCTGAAACAGCAACACTTGAAATCGTTAAATGACCAACAAAAGCTAAGAAAATTACACCTATTGTCGAGAACAAACCATTGATTTACCAGCCGAAAGAGGCTATGGGCTCACCTGAAAAGGCAGGTCAATGTTGCCATTTCCAATCTGATTGACATTGGGCAGTGAGCCTCCATAGTACTGTCCACGATTCTGCCCTAGTTGCAAATACTGGGTCTTCTGTAACTGCAGCTGTTCAAGGTAAAATTGGATGAAAGCATGAGTGAATGATCTGATCCACAAAAAAAAGTGATGCTCAAGAGTGAGTGACGCCTGCCGCTCCATGAAGAGGACGTGAGATGGGTGGACAGATGACAGACAACGAGACAGGCAAATTGGCTTCTGGCAAACAATTAAAAGGCAAACAACATCTTCAGGATGGAGGAGACAGAAGGAAAAAAAAAAGTCAGCTGACGTGAATGATTTCTGACCGCGGCTGTTGTGAACTCCATCCTATTTTCCGCAGCGTGCCAACGTTTTTACAGGGAATAAACTGTGGGAGGACTGACAACATTCCAGAGAAATGCAATGGGTTGATATGCAGGTGAAAATTAAAAAAAAAAGACCTAGCATGAGCCAAAAACTGGCCACATCAGTAAAGAACGACTGTCAGCGTATCACAGGGCGTGCGGTCATCCTTTCCAGCAGTGGGAGCCCAAAATGAAGCCAAAAGGTCTCCCAAAAATGTAATGTTTCATCAGTCGATCAAAAATCTAATCCGCCTAAACATTTAAGTGGCAACAGATTGATAAATGATGACTTTTCTGGTTTTAATGACTACCAGTCAAGGTTTTCTTTGGTTAATCCTTACAGTAGTGTAGAGTAAAAAAGCTGTCAAAAACACAAAAAATGCTATATTTCCCTGCAAAGTCTGAGAAATTATCGTAAATATGGCACCAACATCCTTGTTTTAACTATATACCCCAATATTAATATTAGAGAAGGAATTCTGATTCTCGGTATTTTAATCCAGTAATCAACTTTTTTTTGTTTTTTTTTAAACATGCATTGCTGCCAATTATTTGTAATAATAATCAGCAGAAGGGGGAATTACTGCGCTTCCGAGCAGGAGTTACCAACCAGGGCAACACGGGGAGGGGGAACAGCTGGAGGAGCCGCTCTCATCCGGAGCCCTGTTAATAATTCCAGATCGTTTCTCACTTTTACCACCTTTATTTCTTCGCTTCTGGCCTCTATTATTCAAACACAACATTAGGGGGAGAAAAAGACTTGAGCTTGAACAGATGTGCACGCTGATGTGCTGGTCCAGGGGTAGCAGGTGCATCGCTCACAGCTGCAGCCACCTGAGATGATGCGTTAGCTTAGTGCAGCTATGGGCGCCCGCTTTTGTTTACATGCTGAGTAAAACGCGTAATTTGGGGCTGAGGGGGCGTTAAAGAGATGTGGTCAAGGACGTCAACATTAACTTACGCTGGCATGCCGAGGTTCGGATTTGACGTTATAGCCGTAGCGTTCATTAGCTTCCAAACAACGTAGCAACCAAATGAAATTAGCCGGGGAATGCGGGTCTTACCCGGGCAGCCCTTGTGACGTTCAGGTCCTTCATCACTTCTTCGAACGCAGCAGTCTCCTCTGCTTGTTTCTGGTTATGCAGTGCGATTTTTTCGCTAAATTTGCGAGGATTGTTAGAGGACGCCATCTTTCCCCGTCTTCTCAATGGAATGTTACGTTGCACGTGACGCAGGGGCCTCCTGGTGTCGTCATCACGCACGGACGACGTCGCCAAAATAAGACGAATGGTCTAACACGTTTAACCCAAATATGTATTTCATTTCTTTTAAAATGTAGAATTTGGAACTAATGAATTCATAAACAAAACAAATTCAATTAAACCTAAATTTAGAAGGGACCTTTTAAAAAACAATACATCTTAGATTGTGGAAATACATCTTACAATAATAATAATTTTTTAAAAAAACACCCCATGGAAGGTATTTGTGTTTAATAAAGAACATACATGAGACACACAAACATCTACATTCTTCTTGGACTAAAAGCGGCTTATATTGCACTTGAACATGATAGCGTGTGCTTTTCAATGGGCAAATAGCATGTGTACACACTAAGGCAAACAGGAGACAGTTTTAAAACAGGAAGAATTTAAAAATAATTCTTCCTTAAACACGATAATCGCTCCTCTCCCTCCAGCAGCAGAATTAGAGGTCTGTCAAATGTGCAGCATTGCAGTCGAAGACAAGCTATTGAACAGCAGCTTGTTTTAGGAGACTATTAAGAATTCAGAATATACATAAAGTATAAGAATTAAAAGAATTAGACGTAATGCAGCACACTTAAGATTTTAGTGAACGCACATTTAACACTTATGCAGCTGCCGGAACAGACCCATGCTATTTGTAAATGATAGTGCAATAATTACTGTGCATTGATGAGGTTTGTTGATAGAGTTGCAATAAAATATTAATACTTTCATATTTATCTGTGATTAAAAACATTTATATTACAGAATCTTAAAACTCACATTACAATCACAATGTCTGACATTAAGGTGTATCCAATATTGGAAACATAGAATCAAATAAACAAATCTTTAAGAATGTGCCGTGTTAAAATGAAGCCCTTAATGGAATTATAATTAGCCTTCCTTAAAGAGAAAGCTCTGTAAATAAAGTTGGTATCCAAGACACAAATTAAAATTCAGTCTATAAAAGGTGAAAATTCCAGTAAACCTGTGAAAACCAACACATTAACATAATGCCTCAGCACCAAAATCTCCTGACATTAAGAGACGAAGGAAAAAGAATCCCAAATTTAAAATGTGCTTGATAAAACCAGATTTGTCCTTCAATCAAAGCTTACAGTGTTCGGCTCCCCAACTTCGCGCTGGCATGACAAAAAACACAGCAGGTAGAAAAAGAGAACCACTCAGAGGTCCGGTGGTTAGCGCTGTGCGGCGTTCTGTGGGAGGATGATTGGCGTACAGGCGATGCCGGCGAAGGACTCGGGAAAGTGCAAATCCCTCTCCCACTCATCCGTCTCCGTGTTGTACACCTGCACGATGCTCGTGACATTATTCAGGTGCCAGTTGTAGCCTCCCACGATGTAAATCTTCCGCTCCAGTAAGCAGCAGCCGGCCTCAGACTGCCCCGCTCTCATAGGACTGACGGTGGTCCACTGGTCCCGCTCCGGGACGTAATATTCGACTGCGAGTACATCAAAGCAACGGTCCACGTGGTCCATGCGGCCCCCTAAGGCGTACACCCGCTCCCCTGTGTGGATCATGGCGTGCAGCACTCTGGGTTCATTCATGGGCGCTCTGAATTCCCACTGGTCCGACACGGGGTCGTAGCAGTGCAGAGTTTTCTTGTCGTCCAGGGAGACGCCGTAGCCCCCGGAGACGTACAGCTTTTCTCCACAGGGGGTCCCCGCGTGACCCCAAACCCTGCGTTTTAAGGGCTCCACAAATGTCCATTCGTTCTTCTTCGGGCAGTAGCGCTCCACAGACGACAGGCTGCCGGATCTGTTCCGCCCCCCCGTGGCATACAGCTGACCACGGAGCATGTGGAGCTGAAACTGGATTCGCGCCTCCTGCATGGGCTGAATGCGCAGCCACTGGTTCAGATGCGGGTCGTAACGGTAACAGCTGTCTACGGCGCCCTCGCCGCTGCGGTACTGCAAATGTTGTCCCCCGACCACGTACACAAAGTTGTCAAGCGCGGCCACGCAGGCGTGGCTGCACCCCACCTCCATCTCCGTCACCTCTTTGAACTGGCGGGAAGTGATGTCAGGGAGGTGGTACACCTTGGTGCTCACTGTGCGGTCGTTATCGGTGTACGGCGTGCCGCCAAATGTGATGAGGGACACCACGTCAGAGCGTATGAGCGTGCGCGGGGACTGCATGTCATGCTGTCGGAAGGGAAGAATGTGATAGTTGAAGGCTTCGAGGAGATACTGGCGACAAAGCACATCCTCCACCATGATGTCCACTGTCTGGACACTGTCGACCAACTCAGAGGAGCGCATGAGCGGGAAGCGCACGTGACACAGAACGCTGCTGGCTCTGGCCCGGCGCGACTCGTCGTGCTGGAGCCACCTGATCGCGGCGTGGAAGAGTTCGATTTCGCTGCAGTTCTTCAGTTTGTTGCTCTCCAAGAAGAACACAAGACGCTCCATGGGAATGTGCAGGAAGTCCTCCTCCTCCGCTATCTGGAGGAAGTGGCGGAAGGTGAAGGCGTCCACTGACTCTTTGAGGGAAGACAGACTGAAGGTGGTGGCCATCTGACCGATGTTTAGGCAGGTCTCCACGCTCATTGCCGACTTGAGGAACTCCTCACAGAGCTCCACGACTGGGACCATCTGGAGAAATACGGCCGCCCCGAGGACGTCCTGAATACAGTCCAGGTCTAGCGTGACCTCTGAGCTGTAGGCAAAGTCGATAATGTGTTTGAGTCCACGGGCAGACAACCCTTTCAGCTCAATGGTGTCTTGCTGCGACTCCCTCATCCCTCCGGTAAACATCGCTCTGTAACACAGGATGATTAGAAACATTATCTCTTAAAAAACGCCAGGGGTCCGTTTAACCCATTTTCAGAGGTTAAAATGTTGCATTTTCAACAGTCCCTTCCCAAACCTGCTTTCCATGCTGAAGCTATAAACTCAACTTAAGGTGTAAAAGGGTAACAGGAAGTGTCAGTCTAACCTGAAGTAATCGCTACAGGCGGCCAGCACGGCTCTATGGACTTGGAAACGCTCCTCGTTGATTGCCAGCACAACGTCGAGCAGTTGGCCCTGAGCTCGCAAGACAGACAAGCCCTGAAGGAGGGTGGCGCTGTGGCTGGGGGCTGAAAATGTACAGCGCAGGGTGCTATTCTTGTTAGCCATACTGGAAAGAAAGAGACCCAGTGTTGATCCAGTTCTTTGATATAGCTGTACTGCCAGGGGCTGTAATATTCCAGCCAAGCAAACTGAAGCCCAGGAGTATTAAAATGTGGTCTAATGTATTTTGCTAATGCAAGACACTCTCAGCGGTCCTGCGATGGAAATTTGATCAAATCATCTACAATCAGAAGGTAAAACAGAATCTGTAGCGTGTAGAGTGAGCGTGCATCTGCACACCAAGGAGAAACATTAATGACAACAAATGACGTCACTCCGTTTACCCTTGTCAGTGCTGCACATATTTGGAAATAAAATTGAGGATAGAATAACATAAACTGTATATTACAGTTGGTCTGATGATCTAACATGCAGATAAATGGGGCAATGACATTTTAAAAAAAAACTTAATCTGCTTAAGGCCTGTTGTTATGATATAAAATGGTAGAAAGACTAAGACAGAACTTAATTAGAGCAAGCCAGTTTGACGCAAAATATTCAGCAAAAAAAAGCAAAACACAACATTGTAAAATAACGGAGAAATTTCTCTTAATGCATAATATTGGAACGTTCATGGAAGGAAAACACTTGGGCTGGGGTTTTATTTACCTGCCACAGCTGTGTTGTGCATCTATCTGGCGTCCAGCATGTTGTGACACCTGTGATTGTTCCCACTACACTATTTTAGTGGCAAATCAGCTTTTATTTGTATCCTTTAGGTTAAACTATAACATCAGATGCGCACAAACTGAACCATTAGCTTCAGTCTCGAGGTTTATCCAGGTCGGAACGCATTTTGAGATTTACTAAAAACATTAAGGAGTGTTACGACGGGCAAACAGACGTTCAGCTGAAATCTAGTTAATAATTTCCTTAAAACTCGACTCCGGTTTACTTTCGTGGTTCTTTAACGCGCAGCCGAGGTTGATGGACGCTAATGGTGCGTTTACGGTCCGCGTTATTGCGTCGACAGTGTAACATACAGCATGACTTTAAAGCGAAACGTTGTAATAGCACAAGACAGATCTGCTGTGAAAAGAACACAACTTATTCCACGAACATTCTTTAGTTCTTGCAGGACCGCTGCTACACCCTTCCATTGTCACGCTGCTGCCCCTAACGCCGGTGTTCGCCCGGAGGCCCAGCACGGCTCCCCGCTCTTTCCTCAAGCCCAGCACCGGCCTCGTTACACCCCGTAAGGGCGAACCGAGCCTGCAGGGGTGAGACCCGAAGTTTCATACACGGTCACACCACATCCTCAGCCGGCGTTACTCACCTGTTCCGTGGCTGATCCGAAGCGAAATCCACACCATCTGACTCCGCCATCTTCTAACACAGGGCAATACGCATATGACATTTTCATCAGTGTTACAGGGGGATCAAAAACCCGATCATTGTCTGTAGTGTATGTTACGATTCTATGATTTAGACTGGTGCGGAAGACAGCCGAGGGACCGAAGAACCTGCTGGGGGCTCGTACCTCTCCCCCGCCCGAATCAATGATGTACCGGCGACACCTGCATGTTTTGACCACCCGAGGGCGCAGCTGAGGCATTTCTACAGAGCCACATAAATACCTCTTCCTCTTCCTCTCTTTCTTCTTAGAAGAGTAAGCCGGAACCACCTTTAAAGATGAAACGGCGTGTGCATGTCAGAGGGAGAGTAATTGTATATTCGAAAATGCAAGTGATTTGTTATGAAAGTGTATAAATGAGATCTGGGAAGTAAATAAGGATGTAAAAAGAGGAAGCCCACGTTAAAGGCATCTGCAAGTAGAACACAGATTTGATGTGAAGGCATCCCATTAGTCAAACAGCTTAAAAACCTTGGCAATATTTTTTTTCTTACATTAAACACAGATGGACATGGCTGGACATGCCCATTTTTCTGCAGAGCTAAGATGCAGACACCTTGTTTTAAATCCCCTCATAAATTATACTATTCACTTTATATTCCCTTCAGATTAGGTGACATGAAGCACTGAGCAAATGTCAGTGATACACAAGCTTACAACTTCAGAGGATATTTTATTGTAATACATGAAATCAATTACAGTGTGTAATGGGGAAATGCGTTACAGACTGATATAACAGTAATCAGAGTTTAAGGATAAATACTTGTTGAACTAACTGGGTGAAAAAGTCTACCAGGGTTTCCAGAGTTTTAATGTTATGACATTATTATTACGATGTTATAACATGGGTTTACCATGAAATACATACGTTGAGAGTTCAATTCACACTGCCATAGAAACATGCACATGATTGCAGAAGTACTAATCACCCAGTATGAGTAAAAGGCTGGATAGATGTTTTATGCATAACCAACATCATTTACAACTAATTTATGTAAGGAAAACCACTGAATATTTTCTTTTTTCAACTGTAAACTTAGGGTTAGGGTTAGAAGTATTTTATTTTATGGCAGCATATTGATTTAGATACATTAAAATGAAATAAAAAGGGTATTTTCTAACCTTTGGTGACTCAGAAGAACTAACAAATACTGAAACACTTGTCCTAAATCAAACAGAAATGTTTTCTTTTTAGGTGTTTTTTTGTTTTGTTTTGGGTTCATTCTCTTTTTATAAAATCATTTTTAAGGATTGGAACATGTCCTTTGATTTAAATTCATATCTTATATTTAATCAAATCAGTATTAATAACAAGGATGACGAGGGAAACATTGTCTATAACCTCGTGCTTTTCTGTGAAACAGGCTGCAGTCAACGAAACTGTTTCTGGGGAAAAAAAACTTAAAAGAGTTGCAGTTTCGTAATGGTTGTTATGACTGTCGGTGCTGGTAAGGTGAGTCTAATCCCCCCCCCTCCACACTTGTGCTTTTAAAGCAGAGAGACAGGAAACGACACACATTCTGACACTGCAGGTCAAGAATAATCTATGAAGACATTTCAATGACATCTCATGGAAGCTGTGAAGCGGTGGCGCCGCTGCATGGATGCACTGTTGTGGTCCTCTTCATTACTACGTTCAGCAAAGGTACAGTGATGTGAAATTCTTCCTTTTTAAAACAATTCTTCATTTGAGAAGAAGACCGACCAAAATAAATCCAGGGAGAGGATAGCAGATGGGTGCTCCAGAGACGGTTCTGCTTCAAAAAGATGCAGTAATTGGCAGATATGATCAGAAGCCAAGCGCTCTTTGATGAGGGCAGCTTGGTGTCCCCTCGTCTAGATTAGACTTTTGACTACAGTTTGATACCACAGTTTGGGACTGATGGGCCCAAAGCTGGAGCATTCCAACGGGCCATTACCTTTTTTTTTTTCAAAAGAAGAGAATTAAGTACAGTTTTAAAGAATCCAAGATTCCTGAACCAGCCAGGTCCCACAAAGCCACAAGAAGCTGTCTAGTGATGTTGCTTTTAGCATTGAGTCCAAAGCATCTTTCATTTCAAATAATGTAATATGGGCCTTAATGGAGATTCAAAGAAGAATAGACAGGAAGAAAGCACCATCTTAATCAGCTGTCTGCTGGAATGGATTTATGGGGAAGATGCTGCCTGGAGCTATCTTGGTTTTTTCCCCACCTTGGTTAGAAGTAGGCTATGAAGTAAACGGCTTCAAATTCTCTTTATTTGTTTTAGCAGAAGTAGGCATTAAATTACGTGGCACTTGGTTGGAAAACTCTTGTAACTTGTAAAAACATTGTAAAAGTTTTACAGACGTGAGAGCTGTGCTCCTGCACCACCACGCTCAGTGACCACAAGAAGACCTCAAACTGACTTTATGATCACTCAGCTCACTCTTACTGACGTAACACCCCTCTTTTTTTCTTAATCTTGTTCATTGACTTTTTCCCCCCAGAACAACCAAAACCACAAAATAGTTGCACTTTAATGTTTGTACCTGTGGTGTTTCCTTATCAAACCAAATGAATCAGTGAAAGGCAATAACAACTGTGCAAACCCTGTAAAAACGGAACCTTTACATAACTGTCAGAAATGACATTTTTCGCCATTCAAGTCCTACAGCCACACAGAAATGCACAGCATGCAGATGTGTGCAGGGAAACCTGCTGACAGTGTTTTTGAGAACCATGGTAAGAGGGTGTTCCTGGAACAGACGACAGGGCTTCATGGACCGAGCAAGTTAAACTTGTTTTGGCTAATATGAGCTGGAAATTTATGGAGATAATGGAAGACTTACATACTTAATATATGTATTATAGATGTGGTAAAGTTTAAATGTAGCTACATGTCGTCTCGTGCATGTTGTCGCTGTTTAATGTAATTGGAAATCAGGTTGTCATCGTGGTGCTGAAATAATGATTGATTGAGATTATTGTTGATTGATGAATATTATTGGGTGTTCACTTTAATTCTATGTGATTTCCTATAATAAAACCTTGCAATTCCAGGAAACATATTGCTTTGTGCCTTCCTCACCGTGCGGGCTTTTGCCTCTACAATGGACACACACTCCTTCAGGAGCATGATCTCGGGCCTGCCGACCTAGAGGTGTCAGGATGATGAGCCTTTGTTGTTCAGAAGGAGGGGAAAACCTGGAAGGAGCAGATAGCCCTTCTAGGAGGCTGGGGAAATTGATGGTAGAGCCCCTTACTCATAGTCACCAACACCATTTGTTACTGTTGCTGCAGTGGTGGTAAAAAAGCAAGAACGAGCAATAAGATCTAACCCTCGACAGTGTGGTGGCAAAACAGGTGGCGCCGCAGTGTAAACGCCATGAGATGTGAGCGTGATGCCACAAATGCAGTGCATACGTCTGCAAGGCACATGCAGCAACCACAATGCATTGCCAGAATGTCCATGAGCACTCAGTGACTGAATGATGAAGAAGATTTGGGCCCTATTTTTCTGGCCAGTCACAAATTTGATGTGAGTGCACCAAAGATCGTGTAATGGTTACGCCGGCGAAGACTTGAGCAGCACAAAATAAGGCCTTTATGTTGTCTGAACTAAATAAATCACATCCGATTTGACAAAAACACTATATCCTCGTGCCACTGTTTTGAAGAACTACGCACTATATAGAAATCAAACATTTGGTAACAATATATTTATGAATTTTCTGAAATGGATCTGACATTTTTAAATAGCAAGATTTTTTTTAAGCTGAAATAAACAGTATGGAAGACAGAAGCTACAGAAAATGATTGTGAAAGTGAAATTTCACACTGTAAAAATTGAATTAGCCACAAGGTGTTGGTTATCTTATCAGCATGGTGTGGTTTCCATTAACACACAACGGCGTGTGAAAACACAGGCGGCGTGTAGATGATGTTTCTTTAAGCGCTACCAAGGACACGTTACCTTTTTTGCCTCTTTAACATACAAGTGGTTTTCAGCCAAAATGAAAATTGCTCTGACGTGAATCGTAAAGGTCAAACCAGCTGCTCTAGTTTCCTGCTGAAGCTGTAAAAAGAAAATACCCCAGATCCGTGTAACACATCTCGCTAAGGCCTTTTTTCATTTCGTTTCAGGGTCGACATGTGAGCCTCCATTGAGTCCTCTGTGCTTCAGAAATATAACAAACCATATGATTTACTGCGAATGGAACGCGAATACAACTGAAAGCAATGTGACGTACAAGGTCGTCTTTGAGTGAGTGGGTCTACGTACACATGGTCGGGTCTGTGGCTGTTCAGACAGCGATGCTATTTGATCCTTTACACGTAAGCATACTTGCCAAATCCTACAATCAATGAGTCACATCTACCACAAGAATTGGACTTTGCTTTGCTGCAGTTTCACCCCCGAGAGCTCCTTCTCCCCTGGCTTCGCTGCTCACTATTGCTATTTCTTTATTCACTTATTTATCTTTTTGAGTTGTTATTATTATCTCTCTTTTGTCTTGGACACAGTTTGTTTGCTGCATACTTTGTAATGTAACTGACAGCTTCTGGATATCAGCTCTATAGTATCTGAGCTTTAACCTCCGCAGTCTTCTGGTTGTCAATCTGTAAAAGGAAATTTTATTGATGTCCCCCCTTGATCGAATAAATGAATAACTTAATAAATAAGTCACTGTCCAAACCGTTACAGACCTGCCAGTATTTATTGGAAATATGACTTTATGGTAACGTCCTCAGACGTGCACATGCATCGGGAAAACCTCAGCCAATGTGATTTTGTCCTCTGTCTCACTCCTTTTCTTCTCATCTTCAAGCATTGGAAAAGGCTACCTGAAAGAATCTTGTGAAGTTGGGGCCTCCTGTGTCACGTTGAATGAAGACGAAGTGATCTTAAATAGGCCTGTGGACGTCTGGGTGGAGGCTCGTGTTGGAAACTCCAGCTGCCAGTCAAACAAGAAATCTGTTACACTCCACCACACAGGTGCTGACGCACATTTCCACCATTTTTCCATAAGTAAAAAAATGCAGACAACTGTATGCATAAAACAAATATTCTTTTTGGCTTCGCTCTACAGTAAAATATGATGTACCGAGAAATGTTAGCATGTCCTGGTTAAAAGGCGACCTGATCTTGGGCTGGACAGCTGCACAGGATCATCCAGCTTTAGCCGAAGTCCGCTTCCGAGTACATGAACGCCTCGCGGAAACATGGGAAACAGTGAGGCATTTTTTGTCCCCAAATTCAAATCAACCAGGGGAAAAGTCACACATTTATTTTGATTAACCGTTTTGTTTTCTGTTGCAGAGAATGGCCAACACCAGCCTCATAAATTCAACATGTGAGCAGTCTCATGTTGTGTGTGTGGAAAGAAAGAAAATTCAGCCTTGGCGCACATCCTGAGAGGAGCTATCCTCATCTGATTTTTTTGATCTGCACAGACCAGATGACAGTTGAGAATCTCCTGAAGCACACAGCCTACCAGATCCAAATCAGACATCGATCCATTCGGGTCCTGAACCCGCTGTGGAGCGACTGGTCTCCGGTTGTGACTGTTCCCGCAGGTGAGCTCACAATTTTGGAGTTTGGAACATGGTCAGCCGTGTGAATACTATCCTGTTACTCACTACTTCTTCACTCATTACTATCTGACATCTACAAAATGAAACAGGAAGTAAAACCTCCCACTTATAGAAAGAGAATTATCCATTCTTCACGCCATAAACCAGCCTAACTAGTAAATATCAAACAAAGAGGTGCAGCATAAATAGTATAGGGACTATAAAACAGAGACCTTTGTCTGTGTCTATTGCAGAGCTGCATCAGCAACCCGTGGTCTCCATAGAAACAAAGGTTGTCAATGGCTCCCGAAAGTTGAGGCTGACATGGATGGTAAGTCGGTGACGGGAAAACGAGTTGCTGCTTGACACCAACACACAGAGCGGTCGCAAAATGTTAAGTAAGCGAGCGAGCGGCAGCTCCAAAATCCACCATTTCTCTCAGCTACGGTGGCACTTGATGATGACATGTTTGTCGTGTTCTGATTCCCAGCCCATGTTTCAGGCAGCATCAGTCACAGGAGTGACCTACAGCATCACAGACACTCAATCCTCCCATAGATGCCCCTGCAAGCAGGTGCACCATCGCACCCAAGGGACCCACTTCACCACTTATGTGTCCTACTCTGCCGTCAACATCTCTGTAATTGCCAAAAACGCAGTGGGGGTTTCTCCCACGGCAGTGGCATCGGTAGGGCAGATAGAAAAAGTGGATTTAAAAAGTGAGTGCACGTGCGTGCATGCGTGCTCGTCGGGGATTGTGTGCATTAATCCTGCAGGATGCACATTTGGCCATTTTCAGCTGTTGCTGCTGTTCTTTTTAACCAGCCTGTGACAGTACTCAACTGGGTAAGAAACTGGAAAAGAGACACTGCCTGGAGCTGTACGAGTTTCAGGATGGAGACTGGAGGCCGGCTGAAGTTATCACTTCAACAAAGAGAAATAAAAATGAAAGTAAGCAGTGCAGTTTGTACCCAGTCATCGACACATTTGGGTTATCAAATTAACAAATGTTTTGCTCTCTCTGTTGTAGCGATGAAGGATTACATTTACTACCTTTACTTTGAACATAGATGTCCCGGCAGGAAGCCTCGGACAGATAATGTGTGTTTTTTATCACAAAGAGGGAGGTGAGTCAATATTCACTCATCGCTGTGTTGATGTGGAGGTGGATTTATTCAAAATCAACGTCAAAACAAAGCTGTCCTTTGTGGAGACGTTCCCCTTTAGCAGGAGGCTAACAGCAAGCGCAGGCTAACAGCAAGGAAAGACTAATGGATGGTCCTGTGATGGACCTCAAATCTAACAAATATGTTTTGTACTTTTAAAAACCTTGCTTTAACTGAATGAGAGCGATGCTCGTGTTAATATAAAAGCATCTTTTTTGGATTGATAACTCCTGTCATCATGTAGATGCGAAGGCCACGGACGGAGGGTTACTCCGTTGTTGTTCCACTTTTTTTCAGTTCCGCTCTCAGAACCTCTGGACTTCAGGGTTTTTGACGAACTCTCCAACTCTGTCAGCCTGTCTTGGAAAACGATTCCCATCGAGAGCCTTCGTGGTTTCCTCTCTCACTACAGGCTCTGCAGTATTAAAATCAACTCGGAGGAAAAAGACGAAGGTGCAATGTCTCATTTTCATCGCAGTTATTTTGCAAAATGATCTAATTTGTGTATCAGAAGGGAAGAAACCAAATTTGCATCTTTCTTTAGTTCCTTGACCGGATTTACAATTTATGGGTGTGTTGACATTTTAATGCTCGTTTTCTCAGTGTGCTACAACGTGTCCGCATCTGTAACGGAACACCGCTTTGAGAACTTGACACCTGGGTCAAAATACAACATCAGCCTGGCGGCAGCAACGGGGGCCGGGGAGGGTCCTCGGGTTTTTCGCATCGTCAACACTCTGCCGGAGAGCCACGTGACCGGTAATGACCTCGATGACCTCAATGCCCTGATCTGTGACTGGAACAACTTTATAACCCCACCACAAATGTCCCCCCATCTAGTGCTGCTGTGGGTCCTGAGTGGGCTGTTTGTGATGTTTCTGATCTCAACAATGTGCACCTGCATGCTGAGGCAGTAAGTGACCCATTTATCAAGCTACGCTGCGCACGCTGGACCTGCACATCTCACACGTCTCCTCTGATCTTAAATTCAGAATCAAGCAAAAAATCTTTCCTCCTGTGCCGAAGCCCGTCATTCTGGATTTCACTCATTATCAGGCACAGAACCAGGTGAGAACCAATCTTTTTTGCCTGTTTGTTTGTTTTCTAAAACTGGATGAGGGAAATTTACCCTGGAATTTACCTGTATTCTTCTTATTCAGTGGTCACCATGTTGTAGAACAGCACAAAATCACATTTGTGTTCTCAAATGTCACTTTTTCCGGTGTGTTGCGTTGCAGAAAACGCTGGAAAGGCCAGAGGAGGTGGACGAGCTGATACTGTATCAAATGCAGCCGGAGGGCAAGTCAACCACAGAGAATGCAGAAGAGAGGCTGTTCAGAGGCCACTGGTATGAGGACAAGGACGAGGACACGGACGATGACAACGCCGGTTTGAGGACGTCAGAAGACTATGGAGATGAGCACTTGGATTGTACAGCTCAGACAAGGAAGGGCTCCAGAGATGCAAGGACTGATCTGGACCACGAGATCGAAAGGCTGATATACAAGAATGGCCTCGTGTTTGATGGGAAGGCAGATTTACAGTGAAACAAATTTGGCTAGTTGGGGTTCTTCTCACCTTTTTGAGGTTGAGTGTGTGTGTGTGAGTGCCCAAAACACCCTTAGTAAGGAAACGTATGAAAATCCTCACAAACATAGAAATACAAGGAAGAGAGAGTGTGAGTGTGTGTGTCTGTGTGTGTGTGTGGTGGGGGGGGGGGGGGCACTGTTTCAGAACGTGTGACAGGAAGTGGTTGCAAAAAACATGATCTTTTTTTAAAAAAAATGGTGGCTTGTACATGGGAAATCGCTGATGGCTCAGTATGTGAGACATTCTAAGAAACGTCATCTAAAGTATAACGTGCGGTTTTTCTGACACACATTGTGTCATTTCAGTGAATCCTGAAATACTATAAATAATAAATTAAAATTAAAATATGATAAAGTTAATACTTGATGGACAGAAGTGTCTTCAACACAAATAGTTTTAAGTGGTCTTATCACGAAAATCTCTATGTTTAAATATTACAATACGGAAAAGTTGCGGATCGACTTCACTCTTCAGGCGCTTTTGGCTACAGTGACACCAAGTGGTCAAAAAAGGCATTAATGTCAAAATGCATCAGAACAATTTTGACAAAAAGTTACGCTCAACGGGTAATATCATAGCTATTACTTCAGCTCAGGAGAAATAAGAAATGAAGGCTAACAGAAGCTACTTTTATGCTCCATTAACTGATTTTATTCTACACCTATCTACTACTTTATATTAGGGGTCCGAACACAAGCAGAGTAACACTAGTAATTTATTTCAGTCCCGTATGTGACAACCAATGATAGTGGAGAGGGGGCGCTCTCACATTAGTCAGCCCGGAGGTTGACAGTGGATCCCGCCGCCCAGGAGGGGGCACTATACTGCAGTCGCTCCACCCACCATCCATGATGGTTCTCTCTCTCTCTCTGTCTGACACACACACACACACACACACACCACACCACACACACACACACACACACACACACACACACACAGTAGCCCTTCTAGGAGGCTGGGGAAATTGATGGTAGAGCCCCTTACTCATTCACCAACACCATTTGTTACTGTTGCTGCAGTGGTGGTAAAAAAAGCAAGAATAAGCAATAAGATCTAAACCCTCGACAGTGTGGTGGCAAAACAGGTGGCGCCGCAGTGTAAACGCCATGAGATGTGAGCGTGATGCCACAAATGCAGTGCATACGTCTGCAAGGCACATGCAGCAACCACAATGCATTGCCAGAATGTCCATGAGCACTCAGTGACTGACTGATGAAGAAGATTTGGGCCCTATTTTTCTGGCCAGTCACAAATTTGATGTGAGTGCACCAAAGATCGTGTAATGGTTACGCCGGCGAAGACTTGAGCAGCACAAAATAAGGCCTTTATGTTGTCTGAACTAAATAAATCACATCCGATTTGACAAAAACACTATATCCTCGTGTCACTGTTTTGAAGAACTACGCACTATATAGAAATCAAACATTTGGTAACAATATATTTATGAATTTTCTGAAATGGATCTGACATTTTTAAATAGCAAGATTTTTTTTTAAGCTGAAATAAACAGTATGGAAGACAGAAGCTACAGAAAATGATTGTGAAAGTGAAATTTCACACTGTAAAAATTGAATTAGCCACAAGGTGTTGGTTATCTTATCAGCATGGTGTGGTTTCCATTAACACACAACGGCGTGTGAAAACACAGGCGGCGTGTAGATGATGTTTCTTTAAGCGCTACGAAGGACACGTTACCTTTTTTGCCTCTTTAACATACAAGTGGTTTTCAGCCAAAATGAAAATTGCTCTGACGTGAATCGTAAAGGTCAAACCAGCTGCTCTAGTTTCCTGCTGAAGCTGTAAAAAGAAAATACCCCAGATCCGTGTAACACATCTCGCTAAGGCCTTTTTTCATTTCGTTTCAGGGTCGACATGTGAGCCTCCATTGAGTCCTCTGTGCTTCAGAAATATAACAAACCATATGATTTACTGCGAATGGAACGCGAATACAACTGAAAGCAATGTGACGTACAAGGTCGTCTTTGAGTGAGTGGGTCTACGTACACACGGTCGCTGTGGCTGTTCAGACAGCGATGCTATTTGATCCTTTACACGTAAGCATACTTGCCAAATCCTACAATCAATGAGTCACATCTACCACAAGAATTGGACTTTGCTTTGCTGCAGTTTCACCCCCGAGAGCTCCTTCTCCCCTGGCTTCGCTGCTCACTATTGCTATTTCTTTATTCACCTATTTATCTTTTTGAGTTGTTATTATTATCTCTCTTTTGTCTTGGACACAGTTTGTTTTGCTGCATACTTTGTAATGTAACTGACAGCTTCTGGATATCAGTATCTGAGCTTTAACCTCCACAGTCTTCTGGTTGTCAATCTGTAAAAGGAAATTTTATTGATGTCCCCCCTTGATCGAATAAATGAATAACTTAATAAATAAGTCACTGTCCAAACCGTTACAGACCTGCCAGTATTTATTGGAAATATGACTTTATGGTAACGATCGGTGTCCTCAGACGTGCACATGCATCGGGAAAACCTCAGCCAATGTGATTTTGTCCTCTGTCTCTCACTCCTTTTCTTCTCATCTTCAAGCATTGGAAAAGGCTACCTGAAAGAATCTTGTGAAGTTGGGGCCTCCTGTGTCACGTTGAATGAAGACGAAGTGATCTTAAATAGGCCTGTGGACGTCTGGGTGGAGGCTCGTGTTGGAAACTCCAGCTGCCAGTCAAACAAGAAATCTGTTACACTCCACCACACAGGTGCTGACGCACATTTCCACCATTTTTCCATAAGTAAAAAAATGCAGACAACTGTATGCATAAAACAAATATTCTTTTTGGCTTCGCTCTACAGTAAAATATGATGTACCGAGAAATGTTAGCATGTCCTGGTTAAAAGGCGACCTGACCTTGGGCTGGACAGCTGTACAGGATCATCCGGCTTTAGCCGAAGTCCGCTTCCGAGTACATGAACGCCTCGCGGAAACATGGGAAACAGTGAGGCATTTTTTGTCCCCAAATTCAAATCAACCAAGGGAAAAGTCACACATTTATTTTGATTAACCGTTTTGTTTTCTGTTGCAGAGAATGGCCAACACCAGCCTCATAAATTCAACATGTGAGCAGTCTCATGTTGTGTGTGTGGAAAGAAAGAAAATTCAGCCTTGGCGCACATCCTGAGAGGAGCTATCCTCATCTGATTTTTTTGATCTGCACAGACCAGATGACAGTTGAGAATCTCCTGAAGCACACAGCCTACCAGATCCAAATCAGACATCGATCCATTCGGGTCCTGAACCCGCTGTGGAGCGACTGGTCTCCGGTTGTGACTGTTCCCGCAGGTGAGCTCACAATTTTGGAGTTTGGAACATGGTCAGCCGTGTGAATACTATCCTGTTACTCACTACTTCTTCAGTCATTACTATCTGACATCTACAAAATGAAACAGGAAGTAAAACCTCCCACTTATAGAAAGAGAATTATCCATTCTTCCCGCCATAAACCAGCCTAACTAGTAAATATCAAACAAAGAGGTGCAGCATAAATAGTATAGGGACTATAAAACAGAGACCTTTGTCTGTGTCTATTGCAGAGCTGCATCAGCAACCCGTGGTCTCCATAGAAACAAAGGTTGTCAATGGCTCCCGAAAGTTGAGGCTGACATGGATGGTAAGTCGGTGACGGGAAAACGAGTTGCTGCTTGACACCAACACACAGAGTGGTCGCAAAATGTTAAGTAAGCGAGCGAGCGGCAGCTCCAAAATCCACCATTTCTCTCAGCTACGGTGGCACTTGATGATGACATGTTTGTCGTGTTCTGATTCCCAGCCCATGTTTCAGGCAGCATCAGTCACAGGAGTGACCTACAGCATCACAGACACTCAATCCTCCCATAGATGCCCCTGCAAGCAGGTGCACCATCGCACCCACCCAAGGACCCCACCACTTATGTGTCACTACTCTGCCTGGTCAACATCTCTGTAATTGCCAAAAACGCAGTGGGGGTTTCTCCCACGGCAGTGGCATCGGTAGGGCAGATAGAAAAAGTGGATTTAAAAAGTGAGTGCACGTGCGTGAGTGCACGTGCGTGAGTGCGTGCTCGTCGGGGATTGTGTGCATTTATCCTGCAGGATGCACATTTGGCCATTTTCAGCTGTTGCTGCTGTTCTTTTTAACCAGCCTGTGACAGTACTCAACTGGTACTGGAAAACACAACTGGAAAAGAACTGACAATCACTGTGGAGCTGTACGAGTTTCAGGATGGAGACTGGAGGCCGGCTGAAGTTATCACTTCAACAAAGAGAAATAAAAATGAAAGTAAGCAGTGCAGTTTGTACCCAGTCATCGACACATTTGGGTTATCAAATTAACAAATGTTTTGCTCTCTCTGTTGTAGCGATGAAGGATTACATTTACTACCTTTACTTTGAACATAGATGTCCCGGCAGGAAGCCTCGGACAGATAAAATGTGTGTTTTTTATCACAAAGAGGGAGGTGAGTCAATATTCACTCATCGCTGTGTTGATGTGGAGGTGATTTTTCAAAAAAATCCGTCAAAACAAAGCTGTCCTTTGTGGAGACGTTCCCCTATAGCAGGAGGCTAACAGCAAGCGCAGGCTAACAGCAAGGAAAGACTAATGGATGGTCCTGTGATGGACCTCAAATCTAACAAATATGTTTTGTACTTTTAAAAACCTTGCTTTACTGAATGAGAACGATGCTCGTGTTAATATAAAAGCATCTTTTTTGGATTGATAACTCCTGTCATCATGTAGATGCGAAGGCCACGGACGGAGGGTTACTCCGTTGTTGTTCCACTTTTTTTCAGTTCCGCTCTCAGAACCTCTGGACTTCAGGGTTTTTGACGAACTCTCCAACTCTGTCAGCCTGTCTTGGAAAACGATTCCCATCGAGAGCCTTCGTGGTTTCTCTCTCTCACTACAGGCTCTGCAGTATTAAAATCAACTCGGAGGAAAAAGACGAAGGTGCAATGTCTCATTTTCATCGCAGTTATTTTGCAAAATGATCTAATTTGTGTATCAGAAGGGAAGAAACCAAATTTGCATCTTTCTTTAGTTCCTTGACCGGATTTACAATTTATGGGTGTGTTGACATTTTAATGCTCGTTTTCTCAGTGTGCTACAACGTGTCCGCATCTGTAACGGAACACCGCTTTGAGAACTTGACACCTGGGTCAAAATACAACATCAGCCTGGCGGCAGCAACGGGGGCCGGGGAGGGTCCTCGGGTTTTTCGCATCGTCAACACTCTGCCGGAGAGCCACGTGACCGGTAATGACCTCGATGACCTCAATGCCCTGATCTGTGACTGGAACAACTTTATAACCCCACCACAAATGTCCCCCCATCTAGTGCTGCTGTGGGTCCTGAGTGGGCTGTTTGTGATGTTTCTGATCTCAACAATGTGCACCTGCATGCTGAGGCAGTAAGTGACCCATTTATCAAGCTACGCTGCGCACGCTGGACCTGCACATCTCACACGTCTCCTCTGATCTTAAATTCAGAATCAAGCAAAAAATCTTTCCTCCTGTGCCGAAGCCCGTCATTCTGGATTTCACTCATTATCAGGCACAGAACCAGGTGAGAACCAATCTTTTTTGCCTGTTTGTTTGTTTGCTAAAACTGGATGAGGGAAATTTACCCTGGAATTTACCTGTATTCTTCTTATTCAGTGGTCACCATGTTGTAGAACAGCACAAAATCACATTTGTGTTCTCAAATGTCACTTTTTCTGGTGTGTTGCGTTGCAGAAACGCTGGAAAGGCCAGAGGAGGTGGACGAGCTGATACTGTATCAAATGCAGCCGGAGGGCAAGTCAACCACAGAGAATGCAGAAGAGAGGCTGTTCAGAGGCCACTGGTATGAGGACAAGGACGAGGACACGGACGATGACAACGCCGGTTTGAGGACGTCAGAAGACTATGGAGATGAGCACTTGGATTGTACAGCTCAGACAACGAAGGGCTCCAGAGATGCAAGGACTGATCTGGACCACGAGATCGAAAGGCTGATATACAAGAATGGTCTCGTGTTTGATGGGAAGGCAGATTTACAGTGAAACAAATTTGGCTAGTTGGGGTTCTTCTCACCTTTTTGAGGTTGAGTGTGTGTGTGTGTGCCCAAAACACCCTTAGTAAGGGTGTAGCATTGAAGTGTCTTAAACATGCAAGACCTGAGAATTCTCGAATGATCTGAGGTGGAAAAGAACATAGATTTTATATAGATTGTGTGATATATGGAATTTACCTTTCCCTCCCAAAAGACTCCAGATTAAAAATGGGAGCATTGCAGCCATTAACACTAGTGTTGAAACCACAGCGATAGCAGCAATCTGAGCAGTTCCACTTCCCGTTTCCCATTTTTCTCCCATGTCTTCAGTTTTTGAGTTGTTTCCTTGACCAGGAGGAACTGTAACATTTAAAATACATACGGTTAAAAACCCCCACAGGGCATTTGTGGACTTTAATATAGTCAGATTTGCTTACCTGTGCAGTTTGTGGCCGCCTCTCGGACGTTCACCCACACCGTGTTGCTTTTTATGACACGTTTGTTGACCAGACTGGCCCAGTAATCTCCACTATCGTTCAATCTGACACCGATGATGTGCCAAAGGACAGAGTTATTTTCTGGGTGCACCTCAAAGATGTCTCCCTTGTTGCCCTGCATGTACTTAGCAACCTTTTTCTGCTGTTTTGAATTTTGATGAACTACAAAATGACTGTTATTCTGTATGCTGACGTCAGCAGGAAAGGTAAACTTAAGGGTGATGTTGGTGCCGAGGAACCCGGTGACCTCCGTCTGACTCTGGACTGTGTGGAGACAAAAGAGGAGAAGCTTTGACAAATGTGTATGTGTATAGAGTCTTCTGAGTATGCCGAAATGTTTGATTTTAGCCAGTTTCCGGTGGGTTAATAAGCTCAATATGTGTGTGACGAGCCAGCTGACGATGGGCACGCTTGACGGACAGTTGATGTTTAACAGAATCTTTTGCTACTCAACCTCAGATAATGCTTTTCTTTTGTAACTATGAAAAATTAATAAAGAACTTTAAATCCTTATAAAATAGAAATGGACTAACCAGTTCAATAGCTGTTTAGCTTAGCTCAACCACTCCACCCAGTGAACTCACTGGAAAAATCTAACATTTTATAGCTAAAAACATGATACAAACAAGTATAAATTGAAAATAGTCTTAAGGTTCATTTAGTAACATAAAATGTTCTTCTGATATCAAAAAGGTTCCAGGTACAAATGTCCAAATCGTCCCGAAAAAGGTCTTTTGATATCCATATTTTATAATGCACGCTATAGGTGCCTTCAGTGGTGATTTTCCATTCAAAACCTGATCAATCATGCTTGTGCTCACGTGAGCATGGCCTACAACGTCCTGTCGCTTTCAGCTCTGATCAAACCTAAACCCAATTTAACGGGGGAAAAAAGGGACTTTTAGGTGAAGGTGAATTGAAAGGTTAAAGTTAGAAGCCAGCTTACCGTTGAACATCATGTGAGCGGCAACCATCACAACAATCCCGGGTTGCATTGGGATGAATGGATCACGCATGATACCCAGCAGGACTGTGGCCTGGTGCCGTGCACACTGACCCGTTAAGAGAGAAGAAACAAATGACTGATGGTCAAATCAGCCTCCGCTTTGTTTTGTTCTGTAGAAGCGTCTGTGAGAGAGAAAATGCAGACAGGAACTTGAGCGACTATCAATTTTTCTACCTCAAAAAATCAGCCTCAAAAATCGTCACACCTCCGGAAGGCATCTGATGTGCGTGCCTACCCTGAGAAGAAGCCACCGTCATATGAAGTATGAAAAGCCTCACAAACATAGAAATACAAGGAAGAGAGAGTGTGAGTGTGTGTGTGTGTGTGTGTGTTGTGTGTGTGTGGGGGGGGGGGGGGTCACTGTTTCAGAACGTGTGACAGGAAGTGGTTGCAAAAAACAATGATCTTTTTAAAAAAAATGGTGGCTTGTACATGGGAAATCGCTGATGGCTCAGTATGTGAGACATTCTAAGAAACGTCATCTAAAGTATAACGTGCGGTTTTTCTGACACACATTGTGTCATTTCAGTGAATCCTGAAATACTATAAATAATAAATTAAAATTAAAATATGATAAAGTTAATACTTGATGGACAGAAGTGTCTTCAACACAAATAGTTTTAAGTGGTCTTATCACGAAAATCTCTATGTTTAAATATTACAATACGGAAAAGTTGCGGATCGACTTCACTCTTCAGGCGCTTTTGGCTACAGTGACACCAAGTGGTCAAAAAAGGTATTAATGTCAAAATGCATCAGAACAATTTTGACAAAAAGTTACGCTCAACGGGTAATATCATAGCTATTACTTCAGCTCAGGAGAAATAAGAAATGAAGGCTAACAGAAGCTACTTTTATGCTCCATTAACTGATTTTATTCTACACCTATCTACTACTTTATATTAGGGGTCCGAACACAAGCAGAGTAACACTAGTAATTTATTTCAGTCCCGTATGTGACAACCAATGATAGTGGAGAGGGGGCGCTCTCACATTAGTCAGCCCGGAGGTTGACAGTGGATCCCGCCGCCCAGGAGGGGGCACTATACTGCAGTCGCTCCACCCACCATCCATGATGGTTTTCTCTCTCTCTCTGTCTGACACACACACACACACACCACACACACACACACACACCACACACACACACACAACACACACACACACACACACACACAGTATCCACTGGGACCTTATTAACCTTTGCGCACTTTTCCCCCCTCAATTTGAACACTTGCAATGTATAATTCTTACCATTACATGCCATTAAAATCTTTTTGTGTTCATTTTCAACAGACAGGTGACATTACTAGTCTGTCTGTCGTGACTTTAATAACACATATACAATGTTGTAAAAGTAGGTCGTTGCAACAAAAGAAAAATAATAATGTGTGTGGCGGGGGGGGAGCAACAAAACAAAACCGGACGACACTATTCTGATTAGATCTTTTTCTCACCAGTCCCACCTCGACTTATAGCTGTAAAACATATCTCACATGTACATTAATGTAGCAGCAGTGGAGGCCGCCCGGACCACCTGGACATTAAATATATCATATATTAGGACGAAACAAGTGTATAAATGTACAGGACAAAAAATGTGTTTTACTGTCTGGATATGGTAGGTTTGTGTTCTGGTTTGCCATTTAACAACAGATTTACAGTGTCTGGCATTAATCTGACTGAAATAACAGCTGTTCCCTGAATTATCTGCTCTTAATTATCAGCCTGATCTGACAATCATAATGCATCCCTAAAAGCTTGAGACTCCTGACACATGAGGATTCCTGCAAAAGAAGAACTTTCTGGGAGAGAAACAAAAAAGAAAGATCGTTTAGTCTTTTATTATTATCAGAAAATTAGTCAAACCATGTAGGTTTTATTCCATCTGGCACTACAGTACTTTGAACTTTTCTTTTAAATACTTGAGTTTCTCTTTGACAGCATATTACATCTTGATGATAACAGGAAGTTTCAGTCATGTGTCTTCACATAGACACATAATATTAAGGAAATCAGATAAGTGGACTGAAACATGTTTTTTCATATTTATCAGACCTGATTATCACAAATATGTCAACACTCGCATCGAGTTTATGCTTGTGAACCGGCTCTCCGGGAAATATCAACTTATGCTGGTAAATGAGTCCGTAGAGTGTAATCACAAATATCAGCGAGCTTTCACAATAACTGGACCCTGAGTGGGTAGAAACAGTCATTAAAGTTCATATATGACACTAAAACCTTGCAGCTCGTGGCCGTCACCGTTATATCTGTGCGTTTTAAGCATTTACATCCAATTAAAGAGAGGAATCTTTCACAACCAGCTGAAAAATCACATTTTCTCTGAGTAAACATTTGCATAATCAGCATCACTGAAATTAATATCCGTAACTCCTGAAGCTCTCTTAGGAAAATCCAGGACGCTATAAACCACAGAGTGAGCGCTGACACTCACAGTTGATGGCGTTTCCTGCCAAGACAGCAACAGTCACATAAAAAGGATTATTTACATTGTTGTAAAGGGGTTTTTGAATGGTTAAACTACACGAATGTTCTTACTTGCACTTCTGGATTGGAGAATTGATGGCTTGGTTGTTCTGTTTTCTCTGTATGTGAAACAAAACAGTTGCAATTCATTTAGAATGAAGTTTACAGGTCATTTAGTCAGAAAAATGGTTGCTCTGGTGCAGATATGGGCCTGACAACATTGGATGGGGAGTTAGAATTCAGGTTTGGCAGCTGGTTCTGTAGGGGACCGGGCTGTGAGGACTGGATGGAGCTGGGTCCGGCTGCAGCACCATGACCCCACAAGGGTAACGGTGGTCAAGGGGGAAAAAATCAATCAGATTATCATCCAGGGTTGGTTTAGAACCACCAATGCAACAAAATACCTGGGTTACATAAGCGCGTGACACGATTTAGTGACTAGATTTATAACAATAGTTATTTACATCCAGTTTATAGTTGCAATAATGCCCCTGGTAGAAGAACGTATTGATTCTCTTAAGCTGGACCTGACCTCCTCGCGCATGTTTGCTTCTGTGTCGCAGGTCTGAAGCCAAACATTTAAAAAAAAAAATGTATTGATTTTGAAAAAAAGGCCTATGCGTTGCAAATGACGCGCAGCATTGCCTCTCAGCTTCTCTGCAGCATCTGCAGGGTTTCGCATTGCTGCTTTTCTGAAATTCGGTCCTGGCAGAGCTGATAGAGAAGTGCACCGTCGGCAAAAATCTGCATTCTATGCAAATATAGGAAAACATCAACTGCGGTTTCTGATGTGGTTCAAAGAGTGTACTTTGCTTTTTCAAAGAGGCAATGTTCCTACAGAATATAGGCCGAGGTTTAGAGTCTGCAGCACAATCACACTAATGCTGAGGTCATGGAAGTATTTTTTTTTTTCACCCATCCCTCTTTGTTCTTGTGCTTAATTTTGCACGCAGTGGAGGAGGACTTCTTAAAAAGGGAGTGAATCATCACATTGAACCAAAGAATGTGAAACTGCAGCCTGGTTTGCATCGAACCACATGATTGCACCGTTTTTCCACACGTTTAAAAACACTATTTTCCACCTTCCCCTTCTTCATAAAGGCTGTTGAAACAAACAGAAAATCCCTCGTAGCTTAGTTGATGTAGCATTGAAGTGTCTTAAACATGCAAGACCTGAGAATTCTCGAATGATCTGAGGTGGAAAAGAACATAGATTTTATATAGATTGTGTGATATATGGAATTTACCTTTCCCTCCCAAAAGACTCCAGATTAAAAATGGGAGTATTGCAGCCATTAACACTAGTGTTGAAACCACAGCGATAGCAGCAATCTGAGCAGTTCCACTTCCCGTTTCCCATTTTTCTCCCATGTCTTCAGTTTCTGAGTTGTTTCCTTGACCAGGAGGAACTGTAACATTTAAAATACAACGGTTAAAAACCCCCACAGGGCATTTGTGGACTTTAATATAGTCAGATTTGCTTACCTATGCAGTTTGTGGCCGCCTCTCGGACGTTCACCCACACCGTGTTGCTTTTTATGACACGTTTGTTGACCAGACTGGCCCAGTAATCTCCACTATCGTTCAATCTGACACCGATGATGTGCCAAAGGACAGAGTTATTTTCTGGGTGCACCTCAAAGACGTCTCCCCTGTTGCCCTGCGTGTACTCAGCAACCTTTTTCTGCTCTTTTGAATTTTGATGAACTACAAAATGACTGTTATTCTGTATGCTGACGTCAGCAGGAAAGGTAAACTTAAGGGTGATGTTGGTGCCGAGGAACCCGGTGACCTCCGTCTGACTCTGGACTGTGTGGAGACAAAAGAGGAGAAGCTTTGACAAATGTGTATGTGTATAGAGTCTTCTGAGTATGCCGAAATGTTTGATTTTAGCCAGTTTCCGGTGGGTTAATAAGCTCAATATGTGTGTGACGAGCCAGCTGACGATGGGCACGCTTGACGGACAGTTGATGTTTAACAGAATCTTTTGCTACTCAACCTCAGATAATGCTTTTCTTTTGTAACTATGAAAAATTAATAAAGAACTTTAAATCCTTATAAAATAGAAATGGACTAACCAGTTCAATAGCTGTTTAGCTTAGCTCAACCACTCCACCCAGTGAACTCACTGGAAAAATCTAACATTTTATAGCTAAAAACATGATACAAACAAGTATAAACTGAAAATAGTCTTAAGGTTCATTTAGTAACATAAAATGTTCTTCTGATATCAAAAAGGTTCCAGGTACAAATGTCCAAATCGTCCCGAAAAAGGTCTTTTGATATCCATATTTTATAATGCACGCTATAGGTGCCTTCAGTGGTGATTTTCCATTCAAAACCTGATCAATCATGCTTGTGCTCACGTGAGCATGGCCTACAACGTCCTGTCGCTTTCAGCTCTGATCAAACCTAAACCCAATTTAACGGGGGAAAAAGGGACTTTTAGGTGAAGGTGAATTGAAAGGTTAAAGTTAGAAGCCAGCTTACCGTTGAACATCATGTGAGCGGCAACCATCACAACAATCCCGGGTTGCATTGGGATGAATGGATCACGCATGATACCCAGCAGGACTGTGGCCTGGTGCCGTGCACACTGACCCGTTAAGAGAAAAGAAACAAATGACTGATGGTCAAATCAGCCTCCGCTTTGTTTTGTTCTGTAGAAGCGTCTGTGAGGGAGAAAATGCAGACAGGAACTTGAGCGACTATCAATTTTTCTACCTCAAAAAATCAGCCTCAAAAATCGTCACACCTCCGGAAGGCATCTGATGTGCGTGCCTACCCTGAGAAGAAGCCACCGTCATATGAAGGGGGTGATTGGAAGAAGTGAAAGTATTTAGTTCAATATTCTTAAGTCGGTTCGCAGATATTTTAGAGAAAATCCCATAGAAGTGAAGCTTTGTTTCAGAGAAGTGATACAGACACTCGTTAATATAAACAGAAAATATTTGCCCTGTTCCTAAAACAAAGTTTTAGCTTCAGGCTTCAGTTGTTGAGATTCGGGTGTTACAGTAAAGCCCTGCAGAATCTGCAAACTATATGTATAAACACAGGAAATATCAACGTGTCCAAAAAATGTATGAATTCCGACGTTTGTAAAGAGCCTTTAAATGCAGCTCGGTCCGACTCAAATGATGCGTTTCAAAATCTATTGCACGAAACGCGAAATGGAAATCCAGCCAAAAGACTTTAAAGCTTCCACTGTCGATGTAACCGAAAATAACCAGAACAAATCATTCTCGTATCGATTCCACTGACGATTGTGGCCTTATCGTAACTGCTGAGAAGGACATGTTCGGACCAAAGGGGCCAAAATTGACCTCAAACCTTCAGATTGTAAAAATTAGAAAGAAGTCGGTTTTTGAGCGGGGGGCGGGCTGGATTGCAGATAATCACCATAACAATATAAAAAATAAACCCACACTCAAAACCAGACGTGCTAACCACAGCAGAGGAAGTCACCTGGGTTTGATGGGGGTTTTTGCTGGTTCAGGATTCTCGTCGTACCCTCGCACAGATCAGTGAGACCCCCCGCAGATGACTCGGCTGTAATCCCCAGATGATGTAATGCAATGTTACATGTATGTGAAAATATGCTCATATGGATAAAGTGTTGGGTTGGGTGATAAATATAGACTGTGCTTGAGGCTCATTACGCGCGGAGCAAACGTGTCACACCGACAGAAACTGTTCCGGGAAACCGAGAAGCTGCTTCTTCTTATAACAGTGAAAGAATCATGAAAAGTTCCGTTTCCTCCCCAAGTGGGTCGAACGAGCGTCTTCGTTTCCCGAGGAGTAGATTGCATTTTACCACCACCTTGTGGTCTGGCCTGCAGATGCCGCTGGTGTCAGTCTGCGTAAGAGCAGCACACAGGCGCCTCCTCTGGTTAAGGGTAAATACTGAGTTTACTTCCTGTCCCACGCCATCAAACGCCACACGTGTGATGCCTGGCTGGGAGATGACGTCACTACCGGCTGACATCACAGTTAAGATGAGTTCTTATGTGGTTCATAAAGGCTTTCTGGGCAGTTCAACAAAGGTGTTTGGGATTTCTGCATTTGCAAGAGCTTCTGCCGTCTCACACGCACGCCGCTGTGTCCTCGTCTTCTCTAAATGGCGGGTTGTGTCCTTTGATTTGTCCCGATGGGCCTGACGTCCCTCAGATTCGCTTGCCCGTGCTTCTGACAGATGCCACCGGACGTGTTCCAACTGACAGTTGATTTTCCGGCTGCTTAGCTACGACCAGCATTAACGCCCGCTGATGCTAACAAACGGCGTCGAGACCCATCACACTCCAAAGGCTGTGCAGAGCCCATCTGGGAGGACACGAGGGACTTATAAGCTTTTTTTTAATCATATTTCCACATGGCTTCCAAAAAGGAGCAATATTATTTAGCTGGGAATTTTTTTTGAAATGGCGTTTATTTTGTGTCATCCTTCACAGTACAGAGCGCGGCGATGCGCGCAGTGATGGGAGAAGAGCAGGAAAGCCCTTATCACCATGGCAACTGAGAAACTGACTCTACTATGAAATGCTGCACTGACAAAACAATTACCAAGAGCTCAAGAATGGGACCCCCCTACACACACACACACACACCACACACACACACACACACACACCACCTGCCAGACACAGTCAGCTCATTTCCAGCTCATCACATTAGGTTCATCTCTAAATGTGTGATCAAATCAGTCATCCCCTGATTCCCAGGAGCCACATGGCGCTGGACCAGCTCGATGAGGTCAGTCCAAAGACCAGTGAAGAAATGGAGACGTTTTAACTGACACAATGAAGTGTAGCAAAATTTGAGGTTTTTCTTTCTGTCCTCTCAGGAGAGATGATCGCTCATTGGATCTGAACTCTGCCCCAGCTTGAGTCTATATTTTAAATCTCTGTTAAAATGCATTTTAAAAGATTGGAGCTTCTGCTATCTAATTGTCTGCTTATGATTTTCCTAGAGGCCCAATAATAATGTCACATTTGTGTAAGTCACTGTGTTTTAAATCAACTTAAGAGTAATGAAGATTAGAAAGTGCCTATTTTTAAAACAGTAGTCAAGGCAGCTATAAGAAAAGACAAGCTAAATTCTTTGAAGAGAGGATAAGGAAATAGTCTCTTGTAAAAACTCCACCAGTCTCTGTCCACTTCAACCAGGAATACGATCCCTGTTCATACTGGTTGTGGTCACTGTGCACCTACAGAAACCAGCAGGACACCGATGTCATCACCCAGTTGCGTCGGAGGTGGCGACACGGATGGATCACAAATTGACTTTCTTGGTTCATCACGCACACCCACTTGCTGCTGTGTTTTAACCGCGTTGTTAAAATGTGTTAAAACTCGCTGCAAGCGGCGCGCACAGGTCGCGCATTGTGAAACATGACACAGGGCGGCACACTTCCTGCCCCCACCTCACCCCCCCCCCCCCCCCCAGGGGTTATGCGAAAAATAGATCATGTCCATTCAATTAACGGCTCCTTACGTCACAAACAAAGTGTCAAACAGGAAGGGGTGTGCGCGGTTGGGTGACTGGCGCGACAGCTGCCCTCCGCGGCGGTGTTCCCCAGCCTCGTCACAAACGATGCAGCGGCTTTGTTGACTGCAGGTAAACAGAGACGGGACTATTTGGATAAAAGGGACCCGGCGTCTTAAACCAAAAGAACCAAAAAAAAACCCAACAACCCAAAAAACCCCAAAACAAAACACCAACTTTTTGGAGCGAGTGGAAGCGTCTCTGCTCACATAGTCTCTGCAGTCACCCCGCCAGCGTTTATGGAGACACCTCCCGTTCATAGGCTCCCCTTTTACTCTCTCCCCTCCCTCCCTCCCTCCCTCTCTGCCTGCCTCCCCCCTCCTTCCTCCCTTCTAGTCACACGGAGGTTAGCGGTGACCCGTCGCTCCCTCATTTTTGTGGCAGACGCGCTCCGGTGCGCCGCGCAGAGTGACGCCTTTACAGCCGATCCCGAAACGGCCCCGTTCCCCCCCTCGAAATCACACTTTTCCCCACGGAAATCCACGGAATCCTCTGAAGTAGCTGGTAAACGATAGCCCGTTAAACAGGTTATTTTTAGTCAGCCGCCGCAGTGATGAGTGTCTGGACGCGGGCGGTCAAACACCGCGGTGGTTCCGCGCTGTGGTAAACTGCTGCGAAGCGAGAATGAAGTCGAGGCGAGACAAGCTGAAGATCCCCTCTCTTACTCTGGAGTAAGTTCTGCTTTTTATTGTTCTTCTGTCGCGGGTGTGTGACAGTCCAATGGAACAGGGATGTTCCGGCAGCTGCAAATACTTTTAAAAATGTTTTGTTCGGGGAAAATATAAGATAAAAATACAAATATGTCCCTATATTTGCTCCAGGATTGCGTCGAGAGTAATTGCAAGGTTCCAATGGAAGGTTTTTGTTTTTTGTTTTTTTTTAAATTTGTTTGGTATTTTTGGATGGTGCAGAATGCAGGTTTCAGTTCAGTTGTTCCAGCCTGTTAATATTTAACCACATTCGTCCCTCCACATGTGAAGAAGTTCGACTGTTTCACAGCTGGATAAACCAAAACTGAAGTTAACTTGTAAATGTGCGCACTTCTGCAAATATGTGGAATCGTATCCTTCCTGCAGAGTTCTGGTGATTCGCGTCACCCATGTCACCCAATTCTGCCCTCATGCTGCCAGGTGCTTGTTTCAGATCTTCCCTCACATGAAACTCTCATGCCACCATCCCTCTGTGAATCACATGCAGCTCCCTCCAGCACCAACACAGACAGGTGGCTTCGGGATTTCAGGTATTTTATTTTCAGTATTTGCTAAGCTGTGAATCCCGTCTCCATCAAAGACATGGCTGCAGTCATATCCACCCACTCTTCTCCAGGGGGAATATAGCCTCTTTTTTTCCTAACGATGGAGAGAAGGAGGGAGGGGTAGTACCCGCTGCCCATTAGATGCTGATCCATAAAGCGTAGGTGCTCCCTGCTCACATGAAATCCCATCTGCCTTCTCTGTGGATCTTCTCGGTAAAGCATAAGCTTTTCCTCTTTCATTTCAGCCACTTAGCCGCTAATAAACAAAAGGAGGCTTCATGCTGCGGCAGCCAATGTGCGTTTGGAGTCTTTCGCACTCGCGGCTGCAGAGCTGAGATAAAAAATAAAAAAAAAGTCTTCATGCATCACAAATAAACAATCTCGAAATTAGCATTTGTTTGCTGCAGTTGATGTATTTGCAGCTACGACTGCTGCTTTTTCGGTTGCCTGTTGCCACTCCGGCACACACACAGCCGCCCTGCAACATGAACCTGAGCACCTGTGTAAGTCAGTCAGAAATTCTGTCACAAACGAGCTGGTATGAGACTCATTACTGGGTTTACACTCCAGAGAGAGGAACAGTGCAAAATAAGAACAAAATAAGAATTCTTTGTGTACAGCTTCTTTTTTCTTTTCTTTTTTTTTACCCCGCCTGCCATCCTCATGGCATTACTATGACAACGTGTTCATTAGTGCTTTGGTCGCCATGCTGTGTTTAGCTCCAAGAAGCCTCTGCGGAAGTTAAACAATGGCAGCACATACGGCGCCCAAAGGCAGGGCTGGAATCCGAGGAGAAAAATCAATGGCTGAACTTGTTATGATGCAGAAATGCAGCCCAGTGTTTATATACAGTCTGAGTTATTCACTGGTGTCCACAAGGATTATAAAGACCATAAAATATCAATTAATTGCAACATACATTTAACACCTAAGGTCTTCTTCCAGATGTCAAACACTCCCTCAAATTGCTGCTGTTTGGTATTCAAAAATGAAACTTCCGTTCTGGTTTATTGACATCGGGTTGCTAACTTCCTGTTGTGTAACCGACAAATCTGATGCTCCCAGTTTTGCTTACAGTCAATCTGTCGAACAAATGATGCTAGCAACGTTGAGGGCGCAACATCACACCACTGACAGTTGGTTGGAGACCTATGACATCATTGTAACAGACAAGCGGTAGCCTCTCACTGCTGACCAAAGCTCCATGGACACACGTCAGCACGCTCGGCTCAGATGAACCAACTTACCCATGAAAATGTGTCTCACCTTACAGCTTGTCCCCCACCTGCCAGAGTCCCACCCTCCTGAGTCCATGCAGCCCCTGCAGCCCTTGCAGTCCCCTGCAAACCCTTCATCCCTGGAGGTAAGACAGCTGAAGCTTTTCCAGAAAATGATGCTACAATGACAGAATCCAATGTTTCCAATGGGGCTTAAAATATTTATTTTTATTAAGGCTTTTCACTTTTGTACATCAGTGTTAACTCCTTGTACAGCTAAAAGCATGGCAGAGTGAGGCTGTAAAACAGATAGAGAATGTTCAATTGCACAATAAATGACTGGCAATTCAAATATGCAAGGAAACTTGTAAAAAAAAAAAAAAGTCCAAGCACTATCTGGTATGTTATGGTGCGTGTGTTTAACCAGTGAAGACCCATCAGTTATTAGTTGTCTCTAAGTCTACAGTGTGTGGGTTGCTTGGCAACGGTGCGGTCCTGGCTGTGGAGGAAGGCAACACTGCAAACAGAGGCGGCTTCATCCAGCATGTTTCTGGATGTGTAAGCTGTGTGGTGCTTACACCATCTAATCTACTCTAATGAGTCCGGTTTTCCGTGTTGATAAATTAGCAATCGTGATTGAGAATGCTAGAGTCTGTCACATAAAATAAATGTGAATCCTTTAGTATGGTGGCACAGTGTGACAGAGTTGTTGACATCACTGCTAGGAGCACTAGCATTAGAGCCCCTTTTGTTTTATTTCCTCTTTAGGACACATGCTCATATTCTTGCATCACATTCCTTGTTTGTGTGCAGCTGAATTGCTTCTTTACATCAACCTTTGATTTTGACACATTGGACGTTTTCAATGAAGTCACTGAAACAGAGACTCGTGTATATTAGTTGGCTTATGTACTGTACAGACACAAAGTCCCTCCCTCCCTCCCTCCCTCCATCCATCCATCCATCCATCCATCCATCCATCCATCCATCCATCCATCCATCCATCCATCCATCTTCGAACTGCCTTTCGCTTTCGGGGTGCCAGGGAAGGTACCAAGTTCAATACTTGTATTAGAGATAATGGCAAGTTTTAAACTTTTAATCTATATTTAACGTTGAGCATTTATTTTATTAATTGAGTGTTTCAAAATCAATCTCATAATGTGATTGACAAAAGCATGAACCCATCACTATCAGGGGGCTAATAGGGTTGTTACAATATAAACACACAATAGTAATACAACTAAAAACATTTAACATTTCATACATCTAGATAAATGCAGACAATTTTGAAGAAAATTGCATAGTGTTTTCCATTCTACATCCTAAGTGAAACACACAATTGCAAGAGGTCACGATATTGTAATGGAATCTTCCACTGTTTAAAAGTTTTATGAGGCTCCTCCCACCACAAAACTACTCATGGTATAACCCAACATTATCTTATGGTGCTTTCACGTTGTGTAGGAAACATTCAGACAAATGTGAGCACACAGCGGCAGACTGTCAGTAATTTTCTCAAACAGTCTGTAGCCACCCAATCATTATACTAAACAAATATTTATCCTTCAAAAGGGTAAAACCTTAGTATAACTGCACTGTGTCATCAAAATTATTCCATAACATCAATATTTTTTACACACCCTAAATAAATAAGAAGTATCGACGTGTATTCAGTTTCAAAATGCAGGATTTTTGAATCAAGTTTGGGCATGATCATGTTGTATGTGCATTTTTCAATTATAGCCTTACTCTCAATGCTATGATTTTATGAGACAAAAACCCCGACAGATTAGCGAGTTGTAGAAATAGTGAGGGTGAAGAGAACGAGTAGTTCCTAAACGCATCATGAGACTGGCACTGGCTCACACGGACAGACACGCAGCCAGCAGCGTCTGTCTCTCTCCGCGGTGTCTCACTCCTCTGTCATCGTAGTTCCACCCCAAACAAACCGCCATGGGGGGTTTATGTCGTCAAAAGAACCGTCTTCAGGGGTCCGAACAGAAGATGTAACTAGAGAGCTCCAAAGCAGAGACGTGCGTGTGCATACAAAAGGAACCGCCGCGAACGAGACGATGGTGGGGAGAGCGGTTGAAGCGGCGAGGGGAGCGGGTTTCTTATCACCACCAGCTTCAGTTTTTGGGAAATCATCTTTAACTTTCAAATATTTTTCTTTAAAACGCGGGTTTTAAGGAAAGACAATCCTCCAGCATGTCGGACCCGAGTCACTGGTCTGCGGTGCCGAGCCAGAACAAGTCTCATTTTGTTCCAGGAACGTTGTTAAAGCGCTCAAAAAGGTATTTTCCCAACTAGTTTGTGACTAAAACTGATGCTATTTTAATGGCTCTTTTTTTTTTTTTTTTACTTTCTGTTTGAAAGTGTTATAGACTCAGAAGGCAAATGATTGCTAAATAAGCTAGCTGATTGCTAATCAATATTAACTCTTGCAGGCAGGTGACGTTTCATCTGATGACACAGCAAACTCAGCTTTTTTAAAATAATAAATAAATATGAAAACATACATCATCATGGAAAATAACAGTGGAAGAAGCAGAAGTCGGTGGGCTTTGATGACATGACTTTATAGCTTGGTTATAACAACTTAGTACTCCTGCTAAAATGTAGATCAAAGACTTCGACTTGTTACGTTATAGTTCATAAACCATAATAAAGCTGGTGTAACTGCCATCTATACCTTTACCAAACCTAAAAAATGTCACACAATGACAGGTTTATTGTGTCTTAAAACGTTTATTTCAATTTATCAGGCACTGTTTTGACTGCTAGTATCTTAAACGTGGCTTAGTAAACAAACAACAACGATATCCAATCATACAAATAGTGGCATTTATCCATTTTAAACTTTTTTGGGCTCTTTTTTTTCTCCTGCCATCTGTTGTTTTCTAATATCACTCAATCCTGTGGTTAACTGTCAGTATTTTTTCTTTAAAAAAAGCTCGAACCAATCGATTTGCTTACAACTTAAATGGGAAAAAAGGTAAATTAATCCAACTTTTTAATGACACTCAAATGAGTGACTTAAATCGCCATTTCAGGTGAATAGCATGGTTTAAAGCTTGACCTCTTTTTCAGAATCAGTGGATTATTTAGCACTCCTCCTCCTACACACACACACACACACACACACACACACACACACACACGACATCTGTGGCTGGAGATGGACCTGCTGCTGCTGTTGTTGGTGCCTGCAGTAGCTAAAGCTTAGGTCTGTTGACGGGAGGTTTTCCTCTGTTTTGGCTGTCATCTGCGTTCCCTCTGTAGCTGACACGGCCACGCTGGTGTGTCATGCATCTGCCTGCAGATTACAGTTACATAAACATTATCTGAAGGCAGAGCTGCTCATAAAGCGGAAATAATCTCATAGGTTGACTTAAATCTCAGTGGGCAGAAGACACGGTTCGTTTCAGCCAAGTCTCATAGGCTTAATCTTTTTCAGACTTGTGTGCAGGGCTGCATATTTCGTGCGCAAATTTGCAAAAATATGCATAACAGATGTTAATATATACAATATCCATATTGAAAGACATATTTTGCATGTTTCCATTTGAGCAGTATTTAAAATCACATGGGCACTAATGTTGCCATCGTGGGGAAGATCCTCATGGTCCAGATGTACAATGTGCATCTATAAACAACAGCAGCAATGTTACGCAATTCATTTCAAATACTACACCAGCAACCAGAGGGAACACAACCAATCTCCATAGCAACAAGGTCTGTAAGTCACTAGGCTGTAATATATATTTCTTTGGACAATAGTACAATAATTGTCTGTTGCTAAATCTTTGAAACAAATACCGAAGTAGGTTGGATGCCAAAGCTGAGGGAAGAGATGGTTGCTTTTAATTTGCATCCATAAAGCTGCATCGTCGCCACTCAGAGTTGTTGCAAAGTTTGTGATTTACTAATATTGTGCAGCCTGACTCACAAAGTGTATTTTTAGCAACTTGGGTAATCTGCAATATTGAAATAGTCCTGACCTTTTAAAGTTACAGCCAGAAGATATCCCAGCGAATATGAAGGAGAATTTGAACTCAGTCTCTTAAAAAATCATTGGAAAGTCAAAGAAACAAAGAACCAAATTTCTTTGCAGAACTGCATTGAAGAATATAATAAATTCCACTTATGTAAACTGAAGATACGGGTGAATTTGTTGCACTGCTGCACAGAAACCGGCCTCCCAGCTTATATCTGCTTCCAGATCCGCTTACTGATTTAACAGACTTATATTGAAATTCAGTATGAATTGAGTCGTTCAAGCTTAGTAGTAATAAAAATTCCCTTTGAATATTTAAGCTGCTGTGAATCTCTTTCTCTCTATCTCCCTCTATTCTCTTCCCTGACATTGACCCTTATGTTAAAAAAAAAGGAAAAATAATGCAATGCTGGGGATTTTCTTCATTGAAATAGCTGCTAACCCCGACAATCAGTTGGATCCATCGCAGACTTTCTCAGTCACACATCCAACAATTAAAACTCTCCTGTGTGTGCTTTAGGTCAGGGCTTTAGGATTAACCTGGTTACTGAGCTCTTCAACTGTTCTGGAAAGTGACACACGTACCTGAATAAGAACCACCGACCACCTATATTTACTTGCAACGTCCCCCCAAAGCGGTGACATTAAAAGATTACGCATTCTGTCATGTAATTAACGTGCATTTTTATTGTAAGAGCTGCGTGCTGCGGTCTCGGTCACGTGACTTTGTGTTCTTGTGCTTCAGCTGTCGGAGCAGCAACAGGAAGAGCCTCGGTGTTGGGACGCCGTCGCCCACACTGTCCCGGCCCCTCTCCCCCCTCTCTCTCCACACAGGTACGGTCAGTTGTCATGTTAAATCCCTTTCAATCCCCAGCAAAAGAAAGGAGAAAAAATTTGGATTTGTCGTCAGCTTGATTTAATTCCCAGCAGGCAATGTTATTGTCACTGAGACGACAGTTTTGTCTTTCCTGTCTAACTTGAATTGTGTTTTCGCACCTGTGAGAAGTGGAAAGGCAGCAGTTTGAAGATAGTTTATATGAGAACATCGCACACACTTTGAGGTTCAGGCTGATTTGTCTCATCTAATTGCATGTTGCTGTGAATAGAAACGCTGAGATGTTCAATCATTTAGAGTTGCGCAGTGACAAGTCTCGTCGTGCGATCTAAAAAGCATCCAAGTGGTCTTTTCCGTTCTTTTTCCTTCGCACTGATTATTATCTGTAGTAACCGGCCTGTTTTTCCAGCAGCAAACAGCCCATTGGACAGCCCTCGAAATGTGTCGACCAGCGCCTGCCTCAACTTCCCTTTCGCCCGCAGGTACGGCCTCAAACGCCTCCTCCTTTGCAGTGACCTCTCCTCACGACAGCAGTGTTCCTTTTAAAGACTCCAAAATAAATGCCGAGCCATCCTCTGGACAACACTAACTTTAATCTGCAGTCTGTTGCAGCTTGCAGTAACCAAAGCCGATATAATGGAGAATAACAGTTCTGAACCAAGACAGATGGAAGGAATCTGCCTCTGTGGTTTCTTGATCAGGCTGTCTAGATTTCCTGTGAGATTCAGCCTGTTGGCTGAAACAGAAGCAGACGGCCCCGATGCTGTAGAGGAACAGAGGCTGATCGGGGTTGACTCCGCCTGGAGCGTTCTCACCTCCACCTGAGGTCTTTCACAGCTCCGTCCCCTGTGCAGGAACAGTTAGATCCAGCACACCCATGAGGCCCTTCACTACGTCCCTCAACCCAGTTCCCATGGAAACGCGCAGTTTGCACTCGACGTATCCGTCAGACGCTGAGAGGAAAACAACTTTTACAGAGGAGAAACAATAACATACTCTATTTAAAATACATTTTGTTTTATTTTAACAGTGTTAAAGGAACGTTCAACACTTTTTAGAGTGTAACATGCTCTGTATGAAGCATAATTAGCTGCAATAGTCACTGGCGACTGACTGTCTTGTGGCGCCTTTCTTCACCTTTCATGCTGTTTACGAGGAAGTAAACGTTGGATGTGACGCTGGCGGGTGTGATTACAGTGACGGGTTTAATGGCGTTTGCGTCAAAAGCAACCTTGTGGTTTCCTGGCGGGACTGAATCGTCCCCGCGTGGTCAGTACCAAGTTTATCTGTCCACACCAGTTTAAATGATGAGTTTTCTGAGGCCTTTTCTGGAGTCGTGTGTTGAGGTTGAAACAGAAATCCGAAGATCCTATGACAGCAGATCAGTAACTATGGCAACAAGGGCAGGTTATTCTGAGGAAAACAATTTAAAGTGGAAAAGTAAAATCCTAAACGAACCGTGCTCCCTTCAGGATGGATGTCAGCTTTCTCCGCTTTTGCGCCACGTCGTGCTTTTGGCCCGCGGCTCCTGTTCTGCTGCTCTCGCTGAGGTGTTTTGATGTACGCGGCCCCGTCCCGTGATCTCGTTAGCAGATCGACTGTGATCGGCTTCGGGAAGGCTGCTTCTGCATCACAGGGCTGTCCCACACTGAGCGTGTCAGTCTGGGTGACTCGCTGCTCGGCGCCAATATCTCACCTCGCTGTGCGAGATGCAACAGTGCTGAAATGGGGCCTTGCATGAAATCTTGCTCTTTCAGTCTGCCAGAGAAACGCCTTTAGTTGGAGCTTTACTCTTAGCAAGCCCGAACACGCCGGTGACAACGGAACACGCCGCTCTGCGTTATATAAACTACAGCTTCATCTTAATTTAATCTGGTTGAATCTCTGTGCATCTGGACAAATGGAAAGTGGCTAATGTCACAATCAGTTTCCTCAGCTGAGTGCCGGGGCGGGGGTGGTGGTCACAGGACCCCTTGTGCAAAATACTCACATCACTACTTTGCTTCTCTCTCTTTCCTCCTTTGCTGTCGTGAAATCAGTCACCTGGCTCGTGCTGACAGGTAGTCTCTTTATACATATATATCTTGACTAGCAAGCCACACTGAATCCCAGGAGTGCTTTTGTATGTGTAATTTGAATTAAAACCTAAGCAGACATGCATGTTCCTGTTGTGCTGCATTTGGTTATGTAAGGAGTTTCACAAAATTCCAACTAATGCCAGCGGCCTTACATAACTTGCGTGTTCGCTTTTTACAGAGCCGAGGGCCGGAGGTGGTCACTGGCATCGCTGCCCTCTTCTGGCTATGGAACCAACCCGCCGAGCTCCACCGTCTCAGTGAGTATCTCATGACGAAATGGCACCCCTCTCCAGGAGAAATGTATGGCAGCTTGACAGTTCTAACACTTAAGTCATCTCAAATAGCACATTCATGCTTATATGTGCGAATGCCAGGACTGGAATGACAAACTGTTAATTGTTATCCTCCATCATCACCTCGAATTACTCACTCTTCTCATTGGTAAACCTCCAGGAAGGAGACCGGGGACTCACCGACAGATTGTTGAAAAGCTCACCCCGGCTACTCTGTCAACTCAGTGTTTCAAATCTTTTTTGACCTCAGAAATAGCCATATTCCTAAACTGTCAAAATAATACGATTTGGGCAGAAATACAGGAATGATATTTGGGTTTCTCTTATTGATTTGATATTAAGTTAAGAAAGTTCTACTTTTGTACTAGCATATTAAACAGAATCCAAATGAAGAGTTTGCAGAGTGAAGTGCTGCTAGCAGCTGCGGCTGTCTGCAGTAATGAGGTAGTGGGGTAGACCCAGACATAGCCCTGGGGGTCAGAGGGAACAATAGGGTTCAATAAAGGCCTCTATACTGGGGCCTTCACCGATGCTGAGCATCTGGTCCTCCTCTCTTTAGAACACACGGACAATAAAACACACTCTGGCTTCTCTTTATTTTGACCTGACTTTAGAGGAAACCTCAGTCATGGTAGAACCAAGAACTAATGAGGAGGAATCAGGATGTCTTTTCAGAGCCTTTGTGGTTAAAGCTGATATTCTTTTTATTTGTTTATTACCCCTTTTATCTAATAAATCCATTGTTAGGCTCTCTGCCATTTCTCAGTCTACCCTCAGACAGTTGTCTTCTCCCTGCTGATCCTTTTTTGTGTTTCCAGTCCTCTTCCTCCTCCCAGGAGCGGCTTCACCAGCTTCCCTACCAACCGACACAAGATGAGCTGCACTTCCTGTTTAAACACTTCCGCAGTACAGACAGCATGACTGATGAGGATGGACGCCCCTCGGCAGTCATAAGACCAAGATCACGGAGCCTCAGGTGGTTCATCTTCATGTTACCTCACAACTCTCCTCAGCAAATGTGTGGTTTGCTTCTTTGATATGAATGGGCTGGAATAGCTGCACCAACGGCACACAGCGTGACTAAAAAGTTCCTAAGTTATTATTGACCCAGACACTTCACGGTGTAGAGTTTTATATCTAGGCTCGGGTCGCTAGGATGTTCTTCTTGACTGCGCTGTTTTCACCAACTTCTGTCTGTTGACTTTACTTTGTGCCTGTCGTGAGATGCATGAGTGCTCTGTGTTCTGGCACCGTGGCGTGCTGTGCGTGGGCATTTTAGCGAGCAGCGCCACAGGGATCGAGCTGTTGAACTGTAGTCAACAGTGGGGGTGGTTTAGGGGGGTGTGATGCCTGGTGCAGAGATCCACAGCCAGCTGCTTCTGCAGTGTGTCCGTGTGCTTGTGTGTGTGTGTGTGTGTGTGTGTGTGCTGCTCCATCCAGTCTAACAGGGATGTCTTTCTTGGCAAAAGAAGCCCATTTGCATGAAGCAAACACATCACGCGTTTGCTTCATCTGTCTCTTTGTAATTAAGATACTTCGCACATATTTTTTTTCATAAAAGCTGGCAACGACAATCAGTTTAGCATTTGTTTCCAAGTAGCCTAAACCCAGTTCACATACTGACCTGGGGAACTCTGCGCATGATGTGACGCTCTTCTAGTCTGAATGCTGTGGTGCTCATTCTGTTGGACGTGACCTGAATACTCGACAAAAGCCAGCACAGCAGGTGGCTGATGTGATCTGTTTGGATGGCTTGTTTGTGTGTAGGAGCCCTAACAAGTCACACAATGACAGGTCACATTGCCATCACACCTGTATGGCTCCTCTTCTACAGTATGGCCCTTGCTACTGCAGGGTCTCTGTGAGTAAAAGGTAAATTTGGGGTTATTGTGAGCTGCTCATGGTTTTGTTCATGCCTCCATGCAGGAAGCAACCTACTCACATCCCTCGATGCAGCTGATGGTTTAAATGTTTGTTGAAGTGTGGGGTTGTGTATCCCTGCAGAGCGCACATATAATTCCCCTTTTTACACATGGTTAACCTGCCAGATTGGTTGATACATTTTAATGGGATCTCAAGTTGTCTACATTTTTATTTAAAGAAATAAAAAACTGGATTCTGCAGTCAGAGCACCTGTAGTGAACAAGGTGGGTTCAAGAAGGAACAAGGAGCTACTAAGGGATGTAAGAAAAAAATGAAAGATTTTTTTACAGAAGGAATAAATCTTTAGATTTTGCTGCAGAAAGTTTTGCCATGCTTCTCAGCCTGTGCTTCTTGTTACAAGCTCAAACCTAGTGGAGATCAAACGTTTGCTTAAGATAATATCAACTGGTAAAGTGGAAATTCTGCCTAACAAAACTGCTGTCTTATGTTTATTTTATGTGCATTCTGGAGGTCTGAAGTGTTGCTTCTGATCATTTGATGGAAGCATTTTCTCCACTGACACCATGATGACTGCATAAATCAAACTCATCACCCGTGTCTTTGCTCTCTGCAGCCCTGGACGATCAAACGTCTCCTTTGACAATGAGATTGTGATGATGAACCACGTTTACAAAGAACGCTTTCCTAAGGTTTGTTCTATTCCAATTTAGCTGAATTCAGGTGGCTTGTTGGAATTGTAGATGTAGTCAAATGAGAAGTTTAAATTAAATTGAAATCAAAAAAACAAGTCCTCAAAACAAGTCCTCATAACGCTTTGCTTGTGTGATCCAAGGCCACAGCCCAGATGGAGGAGCGTTTGTTAGAGATCATCACCCACTACTCCCCGGAAAGTTCCCTCCCATTAGCTGATGGTGTGCTGGGCTTCATCCAGCACCAGTTAGTCGAGCTGGTTAGAGACTGTTTGGACAAGTCCCAGAAAGGCCTGGTTACATCCATGTATTTTGCCGAGCTGCAGGAGAAGCTGGAGAAGCTGCTTCACGAGGTGAGAAAGCACAGTAGTCAGCACTATATACAGATCACTATTTGAACTATTGAACTCTTCATCAGAGCGCCTGGATATTATGAAATGATATTGATCCAACTGGGTGATGTCAGGCCTGATACCTAATGACACTTTTTGCAGCCAAAGGCGCACACTATAGATCTGCCGATGTTAGGAGGAACACTTCTGCCACAGGTCTTATCTGTGTTGTGATAAAATGTCAGTTTCTATAGCAACGCATTCTCCTGCTGTCAGACAGGAGGCTGAGCCAACTCGCTGTACCTCCAGCTGAACTGATAAGACTGTTCCCATTCAGTGGAACAAATGTTGTCACACACAGAAAGAGCCAATCTCACTTTGTTAAGAGAGGTTCTGGTGTTGAAATGGCATTCACTCTGAACAAAGGGCCCTTTTATCCATATTCATAAGCATCAAGCATGAAAATACATTTTCAACAAAACAACTTTTGATGGGTTTTGGCGGGATTTTCCAACTTTATCTCAGAGGTAGGAAAATTCAAGAAGATCAGTTTAGTACTATAAACACTGTGGATGATTCACAGAGTTCATTAATAATTTACATATAAGATCTAAATCTAATCTTTGAGGGGGTGTTGATTCATCATTGCTGCTATAGCTGCCCCATTCTGTTTTATGAGGGTCGTACTGGTACATTTCTGTTTCACATTGGGGGGAGCCATAATTTAAGGTGTCATGAAGGTTAAAGGTGTACATCTTTACCTTTGATCTAGCACAAATAACCCAAGGTAACTATCTTTTTGCACATACTCGCTGCTGAGGCATCGTAACAATTAATTATTAATGTATGAACATCACATCAGTGAAAACTGCGCAGGATAGACTCAATGTCGCCACCCTCTACTGTTTTGTTTGCAGGCCTACGAGCGTTCTGAAAGTGAAGAGGTGGCCATCATTGTTGATTTAGTGAGGAAGATCCTCATCATAATCTCTCGACCCGCTCGCCTCTTGGAGTGTCTGGTGAGATCAGCAGAAGGGAAAATATTTCCAACTCAGCAATAAATTGCTTCATCAACAGTTTGCGACCGTTATTGAGACTCACCAGGCAAAGATTATATCTGTACTCTGATGACACTGGAATTCTATTCACAGGAGTTTGACCCAGAAGAGTTTTATCACTTACTCGAAGCTGCTGAAGGCGTAGCCAAAGTTGGTCAAGGAATCAAGACGGATATCCCGCGCTATATCATCAGTCAGCTGGGTCTCACACGGGACCCATTAGAAGGTAAAGCTCTGTTTGCAAGTCTTGCCTCATTATCCAGAGGTGCAGAATCAGAGAAGATTGCATTGTCAACAAATTTACTGCGATTCTGACTACATTAACCTGAAATTCAAGGTTTTTGTTTTTTTTCTCAAAAATGTTTTGCTGCCACACAAACCTAAATGAATTATTTGCTTTCTCTGTGCCTCCCTGACCGTTCTAGATATGGTACAGCTTGAACAATATGATGCGAGTCCCATTGTGACCGTAGACACAGATGCTAATATAGAGGTAAACCTCAAATTCTATTGTGACAAATTCCCTTAATTATTTGTATTAATGTGTTGAGAATCTGTCAAAAACGGTGTTTTCTTTTTAAAAAAAATCCACATTGTAGATTTTAATACAAAATATTGCTTCTGTATTGTCTGTAGAGTAAATCCCCACAGATGCTGACACCAACTCGGAGGAAACCTCTTGAAAGTGACTTTGAAACAATCAAACTCATCAGCAATGGAGCTTACGGGTGAGAATCTTTCCTCCAACTTTTTCCTTAAATTTAATCAAGAGCTGCTGATCACGAAGCAGACGTGATCTCCCAGTGACGGCTCACGTCACAAAGATTCATTGTGCTGTTGAAACCTCCCCGCTGGTGCCAACAAATCAGACCTCATTACAGCCCCTGTGGGTGTTCACAGGGCTGTGTATCTGGTCCGCCACAAGGAGACCCGCCAACGATTCGCCATGAAAAAGATAAACCGTCAGAACCTGGTCCTGAGGAACCAGATCCAGCAGGCCTTCGTAGAGCGAGACATCCTCACCTTTGCGGAGAACCCCTTTGTCGTCTCCATGTTCTGCTCATTTGAAACCCGGCGCCACCTCTGCATGGTCATGGAGTACGTGGAAGGTACATTGAAAAAGAATGGTTGCGATTTTTATGTTTCAATTTATGCCTTTGGTACATTTGAATAACAATTGCCATGTATTATTGAGGTGGTGACTGTGCCAACCTGCTTAAGAACATGGGCCCGTTGCCAGTGGAAATGAGCAGGATGTACTTCGCTGAAACAGTGCTGGCCTTGGAGTACCTTCACAACTATGGTATCGTGCATCGGGATCTCAAACCTGACAAGTGAGGACGCAAATTTGCTGACACAAGCTTTTCACTACCACCAGTGTTGGTTTACCAAATATTTATGGCGATTTCCCACCCAACAGTTTGTTGATCACGTCCATGGGCCACATCAAGCTGACAGACTTCGGCCTCTCTAAGATTGGTCTGATGAATATGACCACTAATCTCTATGAAGGCCACATGGAGAAAGACACACGGGAGTTTCTTGACAAACAGGTGAGATGTCCGGAGTGTAGCACGGAGGATCTTTGTGCGCTGAACCGCTGGCGGCTTCTGTTGCTCTGACCCGTACTGGTGCTTGTGCAGGTCTGTGGCACTCCAGAATACATCGCCCCGGAGGTGATCCTCCGGCAGGGCTACGGGAAGCCAGTGGACTGGTGGGCGATGGGGGTCATCCTCTATGAGTTCCTCGTCGGCTGCGTTCCTTTTTTCGGGGACACTCCCGAAGAGCTTTTTGGACAAGTTGTCAGTGGTGAGCTGCTGAAATGATCAAAAGAATGAGCGCAGTTTCTAATGTAATTGTAAATTTAAACAGTATTGTCATTATATGTTTACAAAAACCAAACCTTTTCAATCAGTGACTTACATTCAAGTCCTCTTTAAAAGTTATTGTTTGTCAAAAATTAAAAGAACATTTTAAGAGCGATGATTGAGTTGTTCTGGTTCTTGGCAGATGAAATCATTTGGCCAGAGGGAGACGATGCGTTACCGACTGATGCTCAGGACCTGATCACCAGTTTACTCAAGCAAAATCCTTTAGAACGACTAGGAACTGGTACTGTTCACCTTCATGCAGACACCACAATCACAGACTTTATCGTTTTTTCCGAATCATAAAACATTAAAGGTTTTCATCATCGTAAGGACTTCATATTGAAGAATGATTCTACTGTTGTCATAAAGATGAAATAAAATTAAACTACAGGATAATGATGAAGTTCTTTTAAAATAGGAGACATTTTTTTAACTAGATTGGTTGTGAAAACTGTTGCAGGTGGAGCCTCGGAGGTCAAACAGCATCCTTTCTTCCTGGGTTTTGATTGGACTGGACTCCTGAGACAGAAAGCTGAATTCATCCCTCAGCTGGAGGCCGAGGACGACACCAGCTATTTCGACAGTATGTCGGCTTTATTTTTAAGATGCGTTTGCTTTTGTCTCTCTCTCATCCATGCTGCACAGATTCTCACACTCTGATGTGTCACAACTGATAGAGGAGTCGCAATGTGTTCTGCTTAACGTTTTCTTTTTTTCTTTAGCTCGTTCAGAGCGTTACCATCATTTAGCTTCCGATGAGGACGAGGAAACAAACGATGAAGAGTCTTCTCTGGAAATCCGACAGTTTGCTTCATGGTCTCATAGATTCAGCAAGGTAAAATAAGACCACATTTTCAGACTCAATGAAATTGCTCACTTTAAGGCTTGTGCCCAAAACAAGCACTTATCTGAGGACAGTTTTTATTGGCTATTCATCCTGAAAGACATAAAGGCAACTGACCAGCTGCGATTTCATAAAGCTCAGGGAATGGTGAGACAGGAAAGATGAACGTCTTCCATTGTATGTTAGAAAAATCCGATGTTTGCTTGCAACTGTTTTTCTCTCCCAGGGGAAGATCATTAAATCCGTTACTACAATAAAGTGCTATTTCAGAATCTCCTGTCTTAAGTAGAGCTGTGCCCATCTACTAATTGCTACTGTGAAAACATCACATGTTTTCAGTGATAAATGACTCCCAGCTGCATTTGGTGCCTATAAAATTCCTATTTTGATCCAAATTGCTGTAATGGAAAAACTGGTCTTTTGTTCAGCAAGTAATGGTGGATTTGTTTCCCCCTGCGACGCAATTATTACTTTGTATTTAACATCATTCCCCGGTTTAAACACTCAGGTTTACAGCAGCACAGAACATCTGGCAACGCCATCCAACCTGAGCTTCTCGTCTGACCGCAGCCACAGCGAGGACAAAGAGGACCGTGGGGACATGGGAGGACACAGTCACTCCCCAGCCCCAGCAGATGGCAGCATTGAACAGAAACAAACGGCACGGATGGCCAGGTAAGGAAAGAACAGAATGAGTTTATGACAGTCACCAACGGGCGATCACTTTGCTTCTTTTTGATTTCTATTCTTCACCTGTCCTGGACTGTCTGCAGCCTTCGACCTCGGGCCTTGTCCAGCTCCTCCCAGTCTGAGAGGAGCGCCAATCCACTGGTGATGACCAGCACCCACAGCCTGGAGACGATGCCCCGCGTCGCCCTGTCCACGGATGATGAAGGTACATTCAGACATTGTCTTGACATTGACAGTGAGCGATTATACAATTGTGTTCTAACCTTTCAATACCTGCAGCTGAGGTGGTCGTGTCGAACCTTCGGAGGATCAGGATTCGTAGCAACAGCACCGGGGCCAAACACTCATCTCCCAAGGAGCCGACCGGACCTCGACGCTTTGGCAACCAATTGGAGACGCCCGACAAACAGAGGCTTTCCTGTGGAGGGAAGGTTCCCAAGTCGGCATCTATCTCGTCCCTGTCTCTCATCATCACCCCAGGTTGTCATGTGACGGAACTACATCTAAAACAACGAAAGAGCAAAAGCTGGTGATATCTAAACCTTTTTGCGTTCTGTTTCAGATGAGAGCCCCAGTGGCCTCCAGCCCAGTCCCATCTCCCCTCGCTCCCTCTCCTCCAACCCTTCATCACGTGACTCCTCCCCCAACCGAGACCTGTCGTTGTTTTCCGGCAGCCTGAAGCCTCCCATCGTCATCCAAATCTCAGGGAAGAAGTTTGGCTTCACCTTGCAGGCGATCAGAGTCTACATGGGCGACAGTGACGTCTATACGGTGCATCACATGGTAGCGGTGAGCATCACATCACATCCTACTATCGCTGAAAGGGGTTACACATCCCAACCTGTTTTTTTAGGCCCTTTTCAAATAAATACTGAGAAAATTGCTTTACTTAGGCAGCTGAAGGGAGGTTTAACAGTTGTGCAATGTAAATAAAAACAAGGTCTCTGCTCTTTTACCAGAGTGTGGAGGAGGACAGCCCGGCTCATGAAGCAGGCCTCCACACTGGCGACCTAATTACCCACATCAATGGAGAGTCTGTCCAAGGCCTGGTTCACCCTGAGATGATGGAACTGCTATTAAAGGTACAGCCATTCTGCCGGGTCCCCCTGTCAGTCTTCTTTTCTAAGTTTGATAATACCTTTGATATTCATTGTTCTGAAATGTGCAGAGCGGCAGCAGAGTAGCTCTTCAGACCATAGCATTGGAGAACACATCAATCAAAGTGGGTCCTGCTAGAAAGATCAAAAACAAAGGCAAGATGGCCCGGCGCAGCAAGAAAAGTAAAAGGAGAGATAATTATGACAGGTGAGCGCATCCAGGATTGGGGGTTCTGCCAGTACCCCTGGCTCTCGCTCCCTATAAGATGGTGTCGCACCGTAACGTTATAATGTTTTCTGTAATGCTCATTGTCGTCTCATTCAATGCTCCTTGTCTTTGTGTTAAATTGTGTTGTGAAGAACTGGTGATAAAATACAGATTTTTACAGATTCCACCAAGAATAAACAAACTTTCACATCACTTTGCTATTCCGCAGGCGTCGGGGTATCTTAAAGAAGCTGTCGAAGGGGAGCACAGTGATGCACACCAGTCGTAGTTTCTCCTCAGGTCTTCAACACTCGGTTTCCTCCACCGAGAGTCTGCCTGGCTCCCCGACACACAGCCTCTCCCCGGGCCCCTCCACACCCTGCCGGAGCCCCGCACCTGACCATCAGACCTTAGGTTGGGAGCTAAAGTTGCACTTTAACAGTTTTGGCAGAAATCTTTTTTTTTACACACAGTAATGTGCAATGTGTTGCAACATTCTCTGTCTTTTCAGACAATAACTCCCCTCAGAATACATCCCCGTGTTCCAGTTCTTCCAGTTCTCCTGCCGCACACATCCGTCCGAGTTCTCTCCACGGCCTGAGCTCAAAACTCAACACGCAGCGCTTCGCCAAGGTGAACCGTCGGAAGTCGACCAGCAACATCCCTCCATCCCCCTTAGCCTGCAACTCCTCCTCGTCTTCCGCACAGCCTCTTTCTCCCCAGCGCTCCCCCTCTCCACTCTCGGGCTTTGCCAAAACTCTTCACACCTACCACGGCAAAACCCTGTCCCCTCCCACCATTGTCAGGCACGTTGTCCGGCCCCGCAGTGCAGAGCCACCTCGATCTCCACTTCTGAAGAGGGTACAGTCAGCTGAGAAGTTGTCTGGCGTGTATCATGCAGATAAGAAGTCTTACGCCCCCCGCAGGCACACGCTGGAAGTGCCATTTTATGGTGAAGGGGACCTGCTGGGAGATTCAGAGGCTGGAGGCTCTGATCACAGCAGGATGGGGGGGTACATCAGCTGCCAAAGGATGAGGGACTCGGGGATTGAACGATCGGAGCAGCTGGTTGTGATGCGGAAGCTCAACCTGTCAGAGCGCCGAGACTCATTTAAGAAGCAAGAGGCAGTGCAGGAGGTCAGCTTTGATGAGCCAGATGAGAAAACCAGCACCGCAGCTCCAGTGGCGAGCAGCTCAACAGCACCGGTTCAAACACAACATCAGAAACACAGGATGGCCTGGGTGCACCACACCAGCGAGGAGGTGGAGCTAGAAGTACCCGTGGTCAGGAGGTTCACGCTGGTGCCCCAGATAGCTGTGCAGGGCTCGACGGAGAGCGAGCAGGATGAGTGGGAGCCCTGTTCTGATGGCGAAGATACAGATGAGAAAACTGAACAGGAAGTGGGCGTCTCCTTATCTGAGTCACAGCAGGCAGGATGTTCTGTGACCGACTGCAGTCAGGCAGCAGGCCCCACCACCACCACCGAGGCCCCTCAGGCTGGATCATCAGCGCCCCACGATAACACCTGAGTCAAAGTTTAAAACTCCTGTAAAAGCTGTCTGAGTTAGTATGTGGCAGGAGATTTTACTTGAATTTTGTAATTCTAATTATTTACCACAAATCATTGCAGATAGTTGAGTGTTATTTAAACTATAAACAGTTGTTGAGTTATTAGGATGGATGGAAATTCTTAAATAGCCAAGACTCAACATTTTTCTACCCACAGGATGTCGTGTCTTTTGACAGTTCCTTTTTTAAATAAATGTCTATTTTTTAAAAAGCACAATAGTAGTTTGATAATGCTTTGGCAAAACTGAAGGACCAAATGGTACAAGAAGTCGTTTTTAGACGTTCTAAATCTTTTTCTTTTTTTCCCCAGTTTTTAATTTGGCAAACTGCTGCTTCCAAGAGTGTAATTGTTATTATGAGCTCCATAAACCCACCATCAGAAGTTGAGTCTTTTTTAAGTTGTAAAATATGTCATTTTTCTGCTCAGAAACACTACACCCTACAAGATAAGCTTTCAAACATTGATTAGGACACAGAACATTGTGTACTTAAGTTGCCATTAACCTATCTCAAGCATAATCGTTTTTTAGCGGGTCAATAGAAAACCATATCGCCGGGGTTTGACATATTAAACATGAATTTTCAGGTCTTGGAACAGCTTTTGTGTGAAATGTTTTGTTATTTATTTTTTGGAGTCTTTCCTGAACCTTGTCAGGACCGTTTCTACCAGGGACTGTGCTGGAACCTTGTGAGGTTTTTGAAGTCTTCTCTGAAATTGTAGCTTAACCTGCCCCCCACGAGCATGTTGGTGGCACTGCGCCTAAAAGATACGTTCCTTTGCTGTGTAGTGATGTTTACATTGAAGGGGAAAGTGCACTAAATGTGTTCTGACATGAATTTTCTAAATGAATGCCAGGAATAAAACCCCACCACATTAAATTCAATCCTAGGGCTCCTTTGATCAAATGTTTTTGTCTTTGTATTGTACTGAGGTATATTTTAATTAAAAGGACGTTTAAATCCAAGTGTGGTGAAGAATATGGTATGCACAATTTGAAAAATTGAGAAATTTGGGGAATTCTCCTATCAGTTGGCTTCCAGTTTTAAAGATTTCTGTCCTATTTGTCACATGCTCTTTTGTACTGAGACTTTTGTTTGTAGAAATCTGAATTTAATGTGTTACTGGAGTAATTTCTGCTTTATAAATATCCTTAAATGTCAGTCTTTTCAGGACACACTTGTAATATGAGCAGAGATGATGTGATGGAATTGTTTACAGTGAACAATCATGCTACATACTGCACCAACATTCTATATCTTGTAGTTGTTCATAATATAACTTGTTTTTGATACCACAAAGGAAAGCTGCCCCTCTAAAGCTCACAAGTTTTCTGCTCTTTTAAGCGGCTCACAAAGAGGAACTTGACACTATGCTGGGAAGTGTTAAATCAGCTTTGCAGATGTTTATCGGGTGTTTGCAAGCTCTTTACAAATTTTATATATAATGAAAGAATGTTAAAAACAAGAGCTTTACTTCTGTTGCAAGCTAGTACTTCAGCTGATGTTAAACTCCTTAAAAACAACGTGGCAGGTATTGGTACATGTGCACTTGTTCTTTCTTGGACTCCTGTTCAGTGCATGCTGCATGAGACAAGTCATCTGTAATACTTGCACGGTATACTGGGGTGGTTGCCTCTGTACTGTTTTTATTATGCTACGAATAAAATCCGTATTTTTGTTCGTCTCATTCTGACTCGATCAGTTATTCACGACCTTTATATTTTATGCACATAAAGGTCATCAATTTTCGGTTTTAAAGGGGTGCAATTGCACCCTCTAGTGGCCATTGGAAGCTGCACACGTTAAAAATGTATCACGCGTATTAGTTCCGGTTTTGTATGAAGTTAAACATTATTAATTGATATGGACTGATTTGTTTGTTGATACACGCACTGTGCACGTGGCAACCATATTTTCTAAAATGATTTTTGGTGCTCATGTGTCTTCCAGGCCGCTAGGTGTCAGTAAGACAGATGCGTTTCATAGAAGAAGTCCCGTGTCCTTCACAACAGCAAACATGGCGACTGCGACCAAAATCATTCAGAGGCTGCGGGATTTGTTATCAGGGGTAAGAAACGCGAAGTGTCAGGTCTTAAAACTGAATTAATGAACCCCTGGGGCTTGCACATAACAATTTTGATGACCCGCTCTGGTAGAAATGAAGAATTCCAAACCGGAGACCCAGTCGAGATGGTTGTGTGCTAGCGTGCTACATGCCGAGGCATCATTTAAAGAAAATATGATTCTAACATTATTTTATGTATTTGATATTTTCCAGCAAAACCTACAAGCCAAGCTGCAGTTGAGATATGGGGAGATTGCGAAACGGTAAGACTCATTTACCCCCTGTTAACGCAACAATAGAGTCCGTTTAAATGACGTCTATATGTCTATATTTCCTGTTGGTTGTTTGACAAAACTACCGGTAATCAACACACAGCTGAAGAAGGTCATGGCAAATATGAGAAAAATATAACCATACTCCATAAATAAACTGTATACTTCCCTGTGGGAATGCATCCCCGTGTGCCGGAATAAATGAACACAGGATTTGCATTGAGGCAGATGTTTTTTGTCAATGAAAGCAACCAGAAAGTAGCTGTTTGTTAATTTTCTGCAGGACACAGCCACCACCCAAACTGCCCGTAGGCCCCAGCCACAGGTATGCCGGCAACTATTATTACACACGAGATGGACGTCGAGAATCAGTACCTGCAACGGTGGTCATGTCTTCCCAGAAGGCTCTTACTGCTAGCAGGTAAATAATGGGGCCACTGCCCCCGGCACGATGGCGTTTTGTAAACCATCGGCGATACCAGAATGATGAATGATGTTCAGATCTGCAGTAAACGAACAGTGAAATTAGTAAGATAATTATCCCAATTATGACCCTGAAGCTGTGGAGTGTCTAAGGGTCATAACATGAGCTTACTGGTACTTTTTTTTTGGTTTCTGCTCACTTTAGTCTTTAATCTGTGAGCTGTTTTTGGTTATTTCTGTATGTTTGTTTAAAAAAGAAAGCAGGATACAATCCACAGTTTGCACAGGAAATTCCTGTCTCCTGCAGATTTCCACTAATTCTTTTAAAATAAACTTCACTTCCCCACACCCTCTACACAAGGGTGGAGTAAAATTGTCCTGGGGATTAGTCCCAGTTGCCAGGGCAACTCTCTTTCCCTTTAAAAGTATAAAGTGGTAAATTTGGGTCAGGATGGGTTTATTTCAAGGAGGAAAATCTTAAATTGCTTGCTTTAAGTCGCTGTTTTCTGACCTCTTTCAGTCAAGTTGCCGAGACAGCGAAGCCCCCGGTGACTCCAGGTTCTGTCTATAAGGAACCATTACTGTCCACAGACCAGCCCTATCTCTGAGCAGCGGGATGAACTCATTCAACAACGTGAATCCTCCATTCAGAGCTGCTGTGTAGGCCTGACCGATGTGTCGTCTCATCTGTGTACAATAGAAATTGTGAATAAACTGTATTCTATTTAACATTTTCTCCAGTTGGTTGTTTCTCTTTGGTGTTTGTGGTAGTTGGTGTTGTGTCGTGGTGTCAACTGTCAGACCTGTAATTAGTAATATAAAGATAATAATCCAAAATGTGACTGAGCTGCAGATGCTCAGCAGCTGCGATATCAATGGATTCTGTATCTGCCGTCCAGCTTTGGAGCACTTTAATGGCTGAGGAGCTGCTGGGGGAGGGTGATTAGGGCTTCTTCACTGAATGTGAAGACCCGCAATCTTAATATCAAATACATTCATAATTTAAATAGTAAAATTGAGGTAAAGGAAAACAACCTGGAATCTTCAGTCCTTGTAGTAAGCAACCGGCGCCAGGAGGGGGCGTAATCGGCCCTCCGTTAAAATGACCAGGGTGAAATACTTCCAACTCTTTACTGTCGTTTAACAATCATTTGTACTATTAAGAAGATAACGTCAATACGATAACTATGAAGTGTGGACAGTTAAAGGAACCTAAATATCACGGAGTTAAAACAAACCAAGATCACGTCTGTAAAATGTTCTCCAGTACAAAGAGCAAAATAAAATGTCACAGATGGTATTTAGCGCTAAAGCGTATAGAAAAGCCAAACAGCGTTTTTAAAAGTTTCATAAACGAAATGGAAGGCGGTGGTGTTACGTCATCTTTCCGCGCCGCATGCTGCGCAATAGTGGAGGACGCCGAGCATGGGACACCTTGGACTCTTGTTTCTCTTTATCGCTCTCCTGACATGCCTCCGTGTGCACGGTAAGATGGTTGCATTGCATCTACAGGCAGGCGTGTGAAAGGTCTTCCGTTTTTGTCAAATATCCATCTTGTCGTTGGTCGAACACGTGCAGTTTACATCAGGGCGGCGCTGCTTGCATGACTCTGACAGGACGCCAGTTTAATGGTCGAAATAAAATAAATGTGAGGTTACAAAAGTCTCCCGGGACCTTAATTTTACAATTGTCTAAAGCTAAAGGCTCCTCCAGGTTTTCCCGTCCCGGTTTAATATGAAGACATTGTTGTCCAATCACGGGGCATTAAATCGGTCCGCGTTCTGCGCGTGGTCTTTGTGCTTGCGCGTGCTTCAGGTGCTGCAGGTGAGTCTCTCCGCTCCTGCAGCGAACAGCTGGAGTTCGGGTGCAGCGATGGCCCCGCGCACTGCGAGGACGGCTCGGATGAACAGAGCTGTGGCGAGCGCGGGTCACGTGATCGGACCTCCAGCCCGCAAAGGAAACTCTCACCTTTCACAGCACAAACATTTTTCAGCGCCCGAGAGACACGTGATCCGCAGAAACACCGCAGTGTTTCAGTGGTTGAATTTTCTGTCCTGCTCCAGTTGCTCCACATTGTGGAGAGGGTGAATACCGTTGCAGATTTGTCCATTTCTAATCCCATTAAAGCACTCGGACTGATGTAAATCCTGCTGGGTTTCAGGTTTTAGCAGCACACATAAATCCCAAAGGATTTGGACAAGTTCTTGTCCTGCTTTTACTGTGGGAAATGCCTACAAATGTACCTACAAAAAAATATACTTTCAAAGAAACCTGCAAATGTTTGCTGTGTTTCCTGCTGTGCGTAACGGTACTTCTTGCGTCACAGGTCAGCCGTCGTGCGGACGAGATGCGTTTGCCTGCGCCAGCGGACGCTGCATCGCCCTGCGCTTCCGCTGCGACGGCGCAGACCAGTGCGGGGACGGCAGCGACGAGACGTCCTGCCACAACTGCACCGGCTTCTCCTGCGGCCCGTCGGGCCGGTGCTTGACCCGAATGCAGCTGTGCGACGGTCGGGTCGACTGCACGGACGGGAGGGACGAGTCTCGGCAGGTGTGCGGCTCCGTGCGGCCGGACCCGCACACGTGTAAAGCGTCCCAGTTTCATTGCGGGGACGGTCAGTGCGTTCCTCACACCTGGAGGTGCGACAACTCGACGGACTGCACCGACGGCAGCGATGAAGTCAACTGTGGTGAGTCCAAATCTCGCGATAATTTGGGGATGAGCTCACGCATCCTGTCATGTGACTGCCAGGTAAAGGTTGGCTGTCCTAAGCAGACGCACAGGTGGTTTGTAAAAGACATGGGTTTTGGAGTCACACAGTGTGTGTGTGTGTGTGTGTGTGTGTGTGTGTGTGTGTGTGTGTGTGTGTGTGTGTGTGTGTGTGTGTGTGATCAGCATTCTGCAACCAGGATACTTAGTGACACAGTAGGTGAGTGTCGTTAACCAACCACCAGGGGGCAGCATAATAAAGGAGCGCTGACATTGTCCTGATCAAACGCTCACTCCGAAACAAACTCTTACCTTTGGCTCTGCCATCTTTGTTTTAGCAATGCGCCGTTAGCTTTAGGACCTCAGAGCACTTCCAAAAACCAAGGTGGAAGGCTGACATAATATCAACACAGGCAAGGATCTCATCACGTCCACCGGCCTGCCGTAGTTCAGGGATGAAAATAAAAGTGGTGCCTAAGCCGATCAATTATTGGGGGCATCAGCAATTCTCACCACCAGATCATTTTCAGGGTGCATCATATCAGGGTTCTGCATGTTGCTGAATGGTAGGAAGTAATGGTTGCAGTTTAGCTTCTGAATACTTTTATTTGGTTTAGCTGAAGTAACTTTTGCCTGCAGATCAGAATGAGTGTGCGGTCAACAACGGAGGCTGCTCTCATCACTGCAAAGACCTGCGGATGGGATTCATCTGCGAGTGCCCGCGCAATATGGTGTTGGTGGGAGAGTACCAGTGTGAGGGTGAGTGACAGCCTGTTGTTTCACGTCCTCCCCTTCCTCCTCCTTCCAATGTCTGCTGCTTCCCCCAGAGGTGGACCCGTGTCTGGATGCGGACGTGTGCGATCAGGTCTGTGTCCCCGTGAACGGCAGGATCACCTGCAGCTGCCACCAGGACTACAAGATGAGTCCAACAACTGGAGAGTGCAAAGCCAAGGGTGAGAGGCAAACAGTGGGATAGCAAAGCAATGAGAAACTGCTAATGGCTTTGGGACATTTTTAGGAAATGAGGACATTTTGCCTGGTCCTCTCGACTTCACAGGACTGTTTGAGTGTTAATACTGGTTTCGAGGTTAGAACTGGGTTAAAGTTCTGATGGACAGACCTTTCTGTTTCATAAATCTAAGACACCACGACGGTCCTCCTTTGAAATCCTGAATTTTCTTTTCGGTGGCGATTGTTTTTGCTTTCAGTCTGATCTGCACCGTAGGAAAACCTGGGCCATCTGCTCTCTGTGTGCTCACCCGGTCCTCAAGAATGTTCTCCAGTTCGGGCCACCTGCTTTTACTACCTCTGAAAGCTTTTTTCATCTTTTTAGATTCAGATCCTTTATCGTCCCACACGGGGAAATTTACAGTGCAACAACAGCAGCAAGAGCATTCAGAGCAAAATAAGATAAAATCAAATAGAACAGGATTTGGAATATACAAAGAGGATGTATATTCACAATAATCCAGATAAATGGATACTCGGCCTCTGTGTACCTGTACATAGTACAGAGGGTGAATACAATATACATATCAGAATATATAATATTCATGCATTTTACATTGCTCCCGTTCTTCCCGCTGCCGTTTCCAGCGTCTCACCACCGATTCATTTATGTCAAGTTTACGTGCAGCAGCTCTGTTTCCTTCTTTATCGGCCAGCTCGATTGCTTTTAACTTGAAAGCTGCGTTATATGAATTTCTTCTTGCATTTTCCATGATGAGGGTCTGTTAATTTTATTCATGCACAAAGCAGTGTTTAAAGTGTAGGAAAAAAGTAGCGGCTTATAGTCCGGAAATTATGATAAGTGGATGAGGAAAGTATTCTGTCTCTAAAAGTCCTCCCAAAGATAGAAGTACAAAGGTGTGTGTTGGGGATTGTCAAACTACCTCCTAGCAATAGTCCTAAATTGAATGAGTTTGTAATTTTACTTTATGTTTAATTTTACTCGGCATAATATTCATAACTATTATCACCAACTCTCCTGTAATGGTTGTTCTAAGTACATTAACTCATTACTGTTTGGCGGTGGTGTCTGAGAACTTGCCCCACTTTAACCCTGCTGTGCTCTTAAATGAAGGTAAACTGGTTCACCAGGTTACGTAAAGCCTCCAAATCCTCCTTTGTGGGTAGAATAGAAATGACCCTAACTTGTCATTGCTGTGATTATTTTATCAGGAGAAAAGGCAGCAGTGGTTGTCACTTCCTCCGAAGGGCTGCGATGGGCGAGCCTCGGCGGTGGAGAGTACAGGGAACCGGCCCGACAGGCTGCCGGCCCCGGGCTGGTGGTGGGTTTGGCCTCTAATGGAACACTGTACTGGGTGCCGCGGTGTTGTGGCTCTATTTACAGGTAACATCCCCTTTTGCTTGGATGAGTAACTCAATCACTCGGCAACGACGGAAAGTGTCTGCTGAGCAAATGTGTAACCAACCTCTCCCACCTCTTAAGCTGCTCTCTCTTTCTTTTGTCTGTGGGCCGTTGTGCACACAACATTCACACGCAGCAGACATCAAGTCCATTTACTGCAGTGCTTCTCAATTATTTTGTTACGCCCCCCCTAGGAAGAAGAAAACATTTTGCGCTGACTATAATTAGTATCATTTGTCTATGAAATTGTTATAAGTACACCTCTGCATAACATTGTATCCTTATTAATATTAAAGAAAACAAAAAAAGAAAGAAATATAGACCAAAGCGGGATGATTGTTGCCAATATTCGGCACGTTTTGGCCGAAAAAACTCAAGCGGCTGATCAGCGTGACTGGGGTGTGATGTCTTTAAGTGAGGGTTAGGGTTAGTGTTATCAGCGTGACTGGGGTGTGATGTCTTTAAGTGAGGGTTAGGGTTAGTGTTAGTGTTAACCAGGGTTAGTGTGATCAGCGTGACTGGGGTGTGATGTCTTTAAGTGACGCCTTCATTTATTTGGCTTCATGCTGTCCTGCCAACATTTTTAGACACAGTAAACACACCGGTCTTTCCTCGTCTCCCACCGTAGTCGCAGTGAAGCCAAGCGCTATATATGCTTCGTCATATTTCCTCGTCTTAGCTTTCGGGAGACTTTCGTATGTCTCATTATCTCCGTCTCTCTCCGCCTTTCTTTTCATCACTGTTAAGTATTTTTTCATGCTGTCTCTTGGTGGTTTGTTCACTGCACTTCCTATCTCTTGCTCTGTGGTGTGTGCGCGCGGGATGTGCAATTACACTTTATTCTAGTACGGCAAAAAAAACAAAACACCATGTTCTCCGGGGTCACACGCGCCCCCCCTGGCATCGCACCACCCTGCATTCACCCCATCCTTGGGAACAGAACCTGATGATCAGTTTAGGCTTGCAGGGACTCAAACATTCACTGGTGTGGGAATCTGATTGTGTACCAGAGTTGTTAACAATTGTCACGCATGTGTTTGAGCTGACATGTGCTGTGTGCTCTGTTTACCTGGGTCTTTGACAGCGTCTCCACGCACGAAAACAACCAAGATTCCAGGTTGGTGCTCAGAGTTCAGGGCCCGGTGTCGGGCCTGGCCGTGGACTGGATCCACCACCTGCTTTACTGGACCAGCATGGGGAGCGGTGCGGTTCACGTTGCCCTGCTGGACGGTTCGGCTCAGCGTGCGCTGGTCGCAGGGCTGGAGAAACCGTCCGCGGTGGCGGTGGATCCTCTCCACAGGTGGGCTTCTGCAGTCCCACTGACAATATTGAATCCAGGCCTCTGTTGGGGTTCACTTCTTTCCCTTTGTTTTCTCAGGCTTCTCTTCTGGGCTCAGTCTGGCAGCTCCCCGAAGATTGAGCGAGCTGGTTTGGATGGTCGGGACAGGAAGGCTCTGGTCACACACCTAATGCGCCACCCCGTCGCTCTTTCTCTGGGTACGTTCTCGCAGCCCTCCAGGCAGACTGTTGAGCTATTGTCAAAGGTGTGATGGTAGATGGCAAGAGGAGGAAGCAGCGTCGGGCTGCTGGCCTCCATTGTTCTCCGGTGTCGTGGGTCAAGTGTCTATGCGTTGACTCTTGTCCAGATTTGCCCCGGCAGCTGCTTTATTGGATGGACCAGGGAACCAAAACCATTTCCAGGGTCAATTTTGAGGGCCATCATCGTAAGACGGTGGTAGAATCGAATGGTTATTTGGACCAGCCCTTTGGACTGGCTGTGTTTGAGGTGAGACAACACCACAACACTGTTGCACACCAGAAAACAACTGTGTTTAGAAAACCGCAGGCGATTCTACGAAGTGATTGACACATTAAATATCATCGTTCCTTGAAATGGTACAGGAAGAATGAAACGATGGTGTGTTGCAGGGGTTTGTGTACTGGAGCGAAGCAGTGACACGGTCCATCTGCAGAGCCAATAAACACAACGGGAGGAACTTCTCGGTACTGCTGTCAAATGCCAATTCACCAGGAGGGGTGTTCATCATGCACTCCGCCCTTCAGCCATCAGGTACACTGAATCGGACACATATGTTCCTTGACTCTGACACAGCTGTCAGTACGGAGCCCTGACGGGCATCTGTTTGGTCATCTGTTTGGTCCTCAGGGCCGTCTGCGTGCAGCCACGCCGGGAGGGTGTGTCAGCACGAGTGCGTCGTCGACCTCCTGTCCGACGGTCCAGAGTTCCGGTGTGTTCCTCCAGAAACCGGACTAAAGAGGCCTCAGGAAAGCCCCTCCATCTCCCGCACTGTCCCCGCTTCTACTTTATCGGATCTTTCACTCGCCGGAATTCTCTCTCTTATCTGTACGTGTCAAGCTCGTTAAAAAGATCTGTTTGTCATTGTGGCTTTTTTTTTTTTTTGGAACATTACGGTTGACACATCTGCTCACTGCTGAGTCAGAAAAACACTCTGTTAATGACACCCTAACCTGCGTCACATGATTCTCTGTAGGAATACTAAAGGTCCCATAACATTATATATGGAGAAGAAGAGCTGAGGGGAGAGTCCTGGAAAAGGAGTGTCATGATTGTGAAGTAATGGAAAGTGTGTGTGTGTGTGTGTGTGTGTGTGGTGTGTGTGTGTGTGTGTGTGGTGTGTGTGTGTGTGTGTGTGTGTGTGGTGTGTGTGTGTGTGTGGTGTGTGTGTGTGTGTGTGTGTGTGTGTGTGTGTGTGTGTGTGTGTGTGTGTGTGTGTGTTCCCCCAGTTTTTCTCAGCATTTTGCTGGTGGGAACGGCCCTGTGGTGGTGGCAAGGCCAGTTTAGGGTACCCAGACCTCTCGACCAGAGCTTCTCCCTCAAAGAGTCCCAGGACCCGCTTCTCCTGGGGGAACCACCTATAGAGCCAAACACGTGTCTCAGAAAGGCAAGAAAACACACACACATAAACACTTTAGATTTTAACTCTTGTCCTAAGAAAACCATTGTGGTGCTGCCAGTGGATGAAATTTTCTTTAAGTAATTATAAATTCATACATGTAGAATAGCGTTGACATTAAAAACCCGCGATGCCCTTTTTCACTGCCATGTGAGAGGATGGAAAAACCTCCTGCTGGAATCTGGCAGGAGCGACTTTTTCCATTTCTCCTCTGCAGGATTAGACGGGAGCCAGTAGATAACCACTAAGTCACAATCATGGTTTTCTGATTAAATGTGGATTAACTTAATGACTGACTAAGCAGTCCTTTCCATGCTTAAAAATAAATCTTTCCTGAGGGGTCAATTCAGAATCCATTAACAACCACATATATCTGTTTTTTATTTATTTTTAATTATTGCATAAATGCAACATTGGATTCAACCTTGGTATACTCTGTTAGAAGTATTTACTGTACTTACCCTCATAATATAAAATAGCTGCCTTTTTCCATTTGTGTATGGTTTCACTTTTGTTTTGTAACCCCTCGGTCAGCTGAACCTTCCTTGAAAGAGCAAACGCTCCGTAACCAGCTGTCATCAGGTTAAAGGGTTAATCTGGAGTCGTGTGTCGTCTCTCTGGCCAGGAAACTTTGCTTAAGATGGATTTGGGTGCTGAATGAGAAGACTGCGATGTTGTTTTAGCCCCAGCAGTCACCTCAAGGCCGCTGGGACAAGATCTGCCCCCCATCCCCCTCCTCCCTCTGCGGGCTGAAGTAATCGGGGGTGTGTCGCATCCGCCTTGGAAAATGTGACTCTTTCCTTCCAGGAGAGTCCAAAAGTCAATGTTACATTCAGCCCAGTATTGATCAGCAGGGTGTGACATTTGTTCCAACTGGAAGAAAAAACTCTAATTTAGAGTTTAGACCTTATTTGATTGTTTGAAGCAGTTTGATGGTTTTTTTTTTGTTCGTTTTCCTCAAATGCACAAATGCTTTTTGGACCTGAATTCAGTGTTATGCTTTTGGATTTGTTCTGTCTGAGAGGCCTTATGATGTGTTTTGTGTTCTTCAAGGGTAGAAATTAGCTTAGGTAAATGAAATTCTTCACAAACACAAGAGTTACAGCACCTGAAGAGCTATTGTAACATAGATAGTGTCCAAACCTTTTAATTTCTACGGGTTAATGTTGTTTTGATGGCTTCCAAGAACAAATAGTGCCTTCTATGGGTTTTTTTTTTTTTTTTTTTTTACCTGCAGAAAGTTTCTATAGTGCTGAACTGAAAGTCTGGTTGTGTTGTATGTTTAAAATGTCTGAAACTGAAATGACTCCATCTGGAAAAAGTGCTCAAACTGCTGAGTTTATTTATTTAAAGAATCGTTTTATTTATTTTTGGGGCAGAAATGTAGTTGGTCAGACTGTACCAAGCTTAAACTGTCGGGTGCTGTAAGTGAGTCAAATAAAACTATTTTAGGTACTGGCATGTGTTCGTATGACATTTCCTCATTTTGGGAGGTTTGACGTGAGATTCTACAACGCATTGATGCGTCGAGTGTTCTTGTGAAGGCAGCGCCAAGTTGTATCGGCAGCGAGAGGAGAGGAGCCCCGAAGGTAGTCGGTTCATGCCGAGTGCATCATAAATGAGAGAAAAGGTGCTTCTGTTCAGCTGGACACGTTTCACAGAATGTCAACATGTAATAAACTAATGTTCATTTCACCTTTTATGGACGTTCATAAAGATTTAATGCTTCTAATCAAACTTGTAAAGAGCACTTAAGCCACTTTATGGCACGGAACAGTGCAGCTGTCTCTGAATAATCACAGGAAACCTTTCGGTCACAGCCCCAAACAGCCGGCGCAACAATGGAAATGGGGGACTTGGACTCGATGTTTCTCCAGACGGAGACGCCAGACATTCCCAAACGACCCACACAATAAGGTAGGGTCGGTAGGGTCTGCAGGTTCTCCCCCCCCCCCCCCCCCCGCCAGTGGATCCAACATACCACCAGGGGGTAATCAGGTGAAATAATGGTGAAATGAAAGCTCCTGATACAGTTTTGCTTTATTGATGGATGGTGGATCCTGCCTGTTGTTTAAATCAGCCTTTATGCAACACGAAGAAAAATGAAAAAGCAGCCAAGTTAGATAAGAAAATAAATAAAAATCAACACTCGGCCTTATCTGACCTCCGATTTTGCACTAAATCCTTAAATTAACTTTGTTTCTTAATCCTGCCACTTCGACTATATTTACTACTGCTTTGGAATATTGGATAGGAACCAATGAGCTTAAGGGGAAAACCCTGCTGCTTGCCTCCAAGCTCCTGGTCCATTGAAAGAGTAGCTGATGCAACTTCAATGATAACACAAGTGACGGGTGTCTCCCCATCTTCCCAGGATGCTGACTGCTGACACCTCAACCACAACAGGAAGACCTAATCTGTGAAAGGATATCTGCTCCAGCAGGATCAGACCTTTTTTTTTGAGGCTATGTGTGCCTAGAGTTCTTTCCTGGAGCGTTTCCTGTCATGGGTTTGTTTCTACCTTTCTCCCCTGCTTCCATTGTTCCCTCGCTTTAGTCTCTGTTACTATGGCTGCAGAGAAACTGGAATCACAGAGAGACTTGCACAACCGACGCTTAACTGTCAACTGCCTGGCCACAGGTGTCACCGATCCCAAGACATTCCCATTTTCTCAGGAGCAAACTGTCAAAGCTTGGAGATCTCTGGAGAATCTGGACAGCCCTGACATCAGAGCAGAGCTGTCCAAGGCAAAGGACACGCAGAGCATCAACGTTAATGTCGGCGGTAAATTGTTTCATATCCCTAAAACGTGTGCCATTAAATACCCTCAGACCCGGATAGGCTCGCTTGCCCTCTGCAGAGACAAAGCAAAGTTCTTCCAGCTGTGTGATGACTACTCTGTATGCACGAATGAGTTCTTCTTCGACAGGGACCCCAACATCTTCCATCACATCTTCCGTTTCTACAAAAGCGGCGTGCTGCGGATTGTACAGGAAATGTGCCCCATCAACTTTGAAGAGGAGATGGAGTACTGGGGGATGAGCTTGAAGGACACTCAGTTCTGCTGCTGGACGGTGTTCCAGGAGAAGGTTGATGAGATGAAGGACAACCTGAAAGTGGAGATGGAACTGAGGGCTGAGATTGAGGTAAAGTACGATGAGGAGGGTTTCAAAAACATGATGTTTGGGAATGTCCGGAAGAGACTTTGGGATATTGTGGAGAATCCCTATTCCTCCACTGTGGCAAAGGCTTTCGGTGTTCTTTCCAGCCTTTTGGTGCTCTTCTCCATTGTTGCAATGGCTCTCAACACTGTGAAGGAACTTCAGAAATATAGTATTTATGGCAGAACACATGTGGAATGGGTCGAAATAATTTCCATTGTCTTTTTCACCTTTGAATATTTGATTCGCCTTGTCACCACTCCGAATGTCAAAATGTTTCTTAAAAGTGGACTTAACTTTGTGGACATGGTGGCTGTTGTTCCGTACTTTTTCCAGATGGCGTTTGAGGTCTTTTGTAATGTTAATGACTTGACCCACCAGGAAGAACAAAGGTCAATGGCTCGGGTGAGCAAGTTTAACCACATTCTCAAAGTCTTCAAGCTGATGCGGATCTTCCGCATCCTGAAGCTGGCCCGACACTCAACCGGCATGAGGGCTTTTGGTTTCACCCTTCGGCAATGCTACCAGCAGACCAGCTGCATTTTTCTCTTCATCGCCATGGGAATCATCACTTTCTCTACTTTCCTTTACTCTGCCGAGAAGGAAACAGAAGGCTCGCCCATAAGCAGTATCCCAGATGCATGGTGGTGGGCTGCAGTAAGTATCACTATCATCAGACACCCACACGCCCCCAGTTGTGTAGCCCATCCAAGAACATCACTCCTCTCACGCTCACAGGTCCACGACTCCAGATCCGCTCTTCACCATTTTCCATTAAAGCCAGTGTAAATAGTGGTGAATGCACCCGCTACCATTCAGTTAGCTTGGTTAGCTGTGGGAAGCCCTATTTTGTTCATCGTGTTGTACTTTAACCTCACCTAAACCTCACTATAACGTCACCTATTAGGATTGTGCTGTGATCATTAACTCGTTCTTATGGCCCAATATGACCCACCACAATAAAGAACTGAACGTTCTATTCAGTTCATAAATCAATAAATGTATCTCATATCCTTGTGTTCGTCAGCTACATTCCTCTCTCAACCCAACCTTAACTGTAACACTCAAGACTGTTTCAAGCCTGACCCCCGAGAAAGAAGAGAGGGTTTTAATAGAAAGAAAACTTGAGTACGACTAGGGGATACCATGGGACCATCCAGAGAATTTTCCTGTAAACTCCTGCCTATAACATTAATGAACACTATCTTTCTGCTGTAGGTCACAATCTCCACTGTGGGCTACGGGGATGTAGTTCCTGTGTCCATACTGGGCCGCGTCGTGGCCTTCACCTGCATTTCGTTTGGAATCATCCTCAATGGCATGCCAATCTCCTTCCTCTTTAACAAGTTCTCTGATTATTACGCCAAACTGAAGGCCCAGGAATGCAACGCTGTTTTAGTTAAGCGGCGCTTTGAGCTAAGGAGACGTCTCAGGAGAGGGCTGGAGGTGTGCTTTCATCCTTTTGAGGAAACAAGAGAGTACCTAGAGCATCCCCCACACTGAATACATACCGTAATTTCTGGACTACAGAGCGCACCTGATTAAAAGCCGCATAATCTAATTTTAGAAAGAAAATCAATTTTGGACTTCTACAAGTCGCACCGGATTTTAAGCCGCAGGTCCCACGTAGTAATATGAAAAATTAGATCGAAAACACTCAGTACCGGTAGATGTTTTTATTACCGTAAGAGACAAGTCACTGACGAGTGACAGACAGGTAAGAAACAACAGCCACTCTTTTCACTTGTATGTTTATACAGAGACCTTAAATCCAATTTTCATCATGTCAGGATTTTTTAACTTTTCTTTTAATTTAATCCGCTTAGCAACATAAACAAATATATTGTACCGGTAAATGCTTTTTTTTCTAACGGTGTCTGTAATGCAGCTACCTTGAAATATACGTTTGTATCAGCGACACCCAAATTACGTTGTTTATGCTTTTTTACTCAATCAATGAACAATCTAAACCTCCCCGATGGCCCACCTCTAAAATCTTCTATTTTCATCGCGGTGGCGATTGCTTTTGCTTTCAGTCTGATTCGTACAGCGGAAACACCGCGGCCGCCTGCTCTCTGTGTGTTGACCCAGTCTTCCAGAACATTTTCACACTCAGGCCACCTGCTACGTTTACGTCTAGTAGCTTTTGTCGTCTTTTTGCTTTGGATCAGTTCTTCAGGCTGGAGTCTCCACCTGCTCGCCATTGATTACCGTAATGCCAAGATTATGCGCGGCAGCTCGATTTCCTTCTTCAACTGCCAGAGTGATCGCTTTTAACTTAAAGGCCGCATCATATGCTTTTCTTCTAGTATTTTCCACGTTGATGAGGGTTAGTAAAAATGACTGATTCACAATAGTTGTGATAGTGCGCCACGAAAAAAAAAAAGCCGCACCGTAGAATAAGCTGCAGTGTTTAAAGAGTAGAAAAAAAGTAGCGGCTTATAGTCCGGAAATTGTGGTACATTAAATAACACATACATTGTCACCATATGTGCATGCACATCTGTATGGTGCATACCCAAGCCAGACCTTTAAGCAATTACTTTCCTTTATAGAAAAGGTTGTTTTGCTATTTGACCGGGATCAAGATATATGCATGAAACACTCCAACTAAGTTGTTATGATATTCGATACTGTATGTTTTCTTACAACACCATTGCTTAAACTTGGTTTTCCCAAATCGGTGTCTGCTCGTCCATGGGTCACAGAGAGTTTGAGGGCCTAAAATATGAAACTGAAATAACAAAAATTATATTTGCTGTACTTGTTGGTGGTAATACACTTGACTCTCGACTGAGTCTGCAATTGTTTTGCTGTGTTTTTTTCCTCATCTACCAAGAATTTTTTGTGAGTATCTCAACAGTGCTGTGGGATTTCATTATCTATTTTATTTGGTATTAATCGTTTTCCTAACATAAAACAATAAGCTTGATATGATAACTGATTGATATGAAAATAAAGTCAAGCAAAGACACTTTAACCCCCCCCCCCCCGGAATTGTTCAGTATCCTGACGCTATTTTTCGGGAATAAGAGAACAAAGAAGAAGAGCAAAGAGTGAGAGCACGAACTCTGAGAGATAAGAGCAAGACCTAAATGGAAGGGAACGTTAACTGGCGTGACCGACGCCATAGTTCCATCACGAGGAAGAGGCTCCCCCCACCAGCCCACGCGCGCACACCCGCGCGCCCTCGTGTTTATTGATGAAGTAATCGTTCATAGACGTACCTGGCTCCCAGATAACGGTAAGGACACGCCAGTTAATCTATCAGCTGCACACAGAGGCTTTGTTTTTGTTTGTTTTTTACATTTATTTAAGAGGTGGCCGCTCACATTTATGCCCAGTAACGGAGTTTCCTCAGACTTTTGCGTGTGTACATTAATATTAAGCCCGAAGGGCGAATGCGTCCGTTTAGTTTGACTAAAACAGAACGGAGGGAACCATCGGAAAGCAAGCAAACAAAAAGCCCTAACAGATCATCCTTTTAGTGCGGTTTATTAATATGTTTATTTGTAATTTATTAAAATTCTTTTATGTTTTGACAAAGCTTATAGCAAGATTAAAGCATTAACAAATGAACTTGTGTTTTTTTTGTACCTCTCCCCCCTGTGCCCCTCTCTATCCAACCCACTAGCCGTGCACTGTCCAGCGCAGCTGTAGCTGTGATTCCTCTGTAATTAATGTTCTAAACGTATAATGTGTGTCTATTCTCTCCTCTTTTGTGATCTCCTCCCCTTCTCCTTTACTCAGCAGGAGGATCCCCCGTATGAGCCTTTCTATAAGGCACCTAGAGACATTCTTGACTATAACAGACATGATGTAAATAAAGATTCATTAAATTGATTTACTGTCCATCTTTAGTGGGAGTGTAATCCTGCGTTTGTGTGTAGCTGCACCCCTGCGTGTAAATTTTGATTTATGATATACACTCTCCAGCTGCTTTAAGTACACCTTGTTAGTCATAGGTTGGACACTTTTTTTGCCTTCCGGAATGCCTTAGTTCTTTGTGGCTCACTTTAAATAAGTTGCTGGGAACCTTCCTCAGAGCTTTTGGTCCATGATTACGTGATGGCATCACACAGATATGTGGTTTGTTTGCTGCACATCTATGACGGAAGTCACAAAACTCTGAAGTGAACCATGGTGATGGATATTTGATCGCAAGTGGTACCACGTGACGACTGGTTGAGAGAGCAGGCTGGGCTAAAAGTAGCTCTGCACCTGTTTTGCTTGTGGAGGAGGGATTTTATTTATTTTTACTCATGAAATGAAACAAAGCAGAACTGCCTGTAACATCTACTGCTAGCTAAAAGATTTCAGCAGTGTGTTTAACAAAAATATATGTTATTTATCTTTGACTGAATCTGATCTCTTATTTTAGTTTAATCTGTTGTTAATCCGCTGTTTCTTTTGCCTTGTGCTTGGTTGACTACTTAAATGGGGACATGCCAACAACAACTAACCAGGGTTAAAACTAAAGCTGTTTGTAAAACAGCGATTGATTTACTAGAATAAACCCACTCTCAGAAATGATACCAAAGTCCTCCAAAAAGACTTGATCACACAATTTTGTTGGTGTGATCTTGGCTAAAATGAAAACATTTTTGATAAATAGTTGACGCCTGTACTGAATAGAGCAACTTTCTATTAAGATTAATATTGTTCTTTGCTGCCACAGGGATGAGGATCAAAGCCAAGACTGCACTGGTGTTGGTGGTAGCTCTGGGTCTGCTGGTTCTTCACCTCTATAAAGACTTTGCTGACAAGAAAACCATCCAGCCTCATGTCAGCAAGGGCAGCAGACCACTTACCCAAATCCCCAAAAGCACATATCGGTGGTCACTGTGTGAAAGAAAAACAGCTGCTGCTAACATAACAGGTTTCAGTTCTCTTCCTGATAATTTAAAAGACTTCCTCTATTATCGGCACTGTCGGCACTTTCCTATGCTGCTCGACGTTCCTGACAAATGTGGAGGAGCTGGAAAATCAGCAGACGTCTTCCTTCTGCTGGTGGTCAAGAGCTCTCCACTGAACTACGACCGCAGGGAGGTGCTGCGTAAGACCTGGGCCATGGAGAGGCAGCACAACGGGCTGTGGATCCGGAGGATCTTCATATCAGGAACCACAGCGGAAGGTCATGAGAAAAGCAGAATGAACAACCTCCTTGAGCTGGAGAACCGCGAGTACAGCGACATCCTCCAGTGGGACTTCACCGACAGCTTCTACAACCTGACCCTGAAGCAGATCCTCTTCCTGGAGTGGATGGAACGGAGCTGCCCTGACGTGCGCTTTCTGCTCAACGGAGACGACGACGTCTTTGCCCACACGGACAACATGGTGGAATACCTGCAGAACCTGAAAGGGAACGATGGAAGCAAACACCTCTTTATAGGCCACCTCATTCAGGGTGTGGGGCCCATTCGATCACCGGGGAGCAAGTATTTCATTCCTGTTCAAGTTCAAGAGTCAGACTCCTACCCACCCTACTGTGGTGGTGGGGGCTTCCTCCTGTCTGGGTACACAGCTTCAGTCATATACAACATGTCCCAATCCATCACCATCCTTCCCATCGATGACGTCTACATGGGGATGTGTCTGGCCAAAGCCGGACTCGGTCCTGCCTCACATGTGGGTGTGAAGACGGCAGGTCTGCAGATTCCCTCTAAAACACTCGATGCATATGACCCTTGTTTTTATGGAGACATTTTACTGGTGCACAGGTTCCTCCCGGCTCATTTATATCATATGTGGGTCAGAGTCCATGACCCTGATCTGGACTGTTCCATAAAATCGGGTAAGCAGCGCTAAACTGTGGGTACGGGCTGTTAATGTTTTGTATTGCACATTTCCAAAAATGGAACATTTTAACAAAGTGATTTACAAATAAGACCAAGGTTGAGAAAAATCAGACATTAGTTAAGAATAAAGATCAAAACATTATTTAAAATGAAAAAAGGAATAGCTAAAATAGCCATTAAAAATCATTATGCTGTTGACACAAATTAAACTTGTCAAACTTCACGCCAACGTTTGAAACTCTGGGTTTAAAATAAGGTGTGAGAGGGTGCATGTCTTTGGGAGTAGCCGCTTCCTTTTACAGAGGGATATATTTGAGTATCATATAAGTGGTGTGATATTTTGTGTCTTAAAAGTTTTTCCAACAGGAAGAAGGATAAAAGAAGGGGGTGCATTTAGAGGCTTGGTCCCCAATTTTAAAAACTTCTTTCCAACAAGTAGCATTTGAAGCATCTTTTGACCTCGGCAGTGGGTAGCTCAGCCTGTTGGAAACTGGGCTGCCCCAGTGGAGACAAACACAGGCAACGTGTGCTGGTAGTAGGGGGAGGTGCCATAACACCTTTAGAGCACTGTCAAAGTACCCTTGAGCAAGGTACCAAGGCTGAGAAGTGCAATACAAAAAATTGTTCATGAAAGTTAAATAAGGTTTCTTATATGCAATTTTGCCTTGTAAAAATCTTTTTGAATTGTAAAATTCCTGAACGTTAGTTTGTATTGCACCTGTCAGCCGCTGTCAATCACCCACAGCCTAAATCTCCTTGTTATGAACAAATACGACAGTGGAACAATCAGGGTTGTTTTTTTAATTAAAAATGCGGACAAAAGATTCATGCTGCACGTGGCCATGCTTATAAGAATGGACGACATCCAATTTGCCATATTTACTGATTTTTATTTAGTTTTTGTTAAAGATTGTTTTCAGGTTTTAGCAATTTCATCATTTATTTTAACTTTTCAGTCATACCAAGGAATAATATCCTTACATAAAACTTGAACCTCTTCACACACTATATAGCGACACACTCAGGGTCTCCTTAAACTTTACCTGCAATCCTTGTATGTTTAATATTTTGTACCTTTTGCACTAAATGCTGTCATTCAACATTTAAATATAGGATATAAATATAAACCATCTCCTTTAAAACTCTTCTGTTTTTCAGGACTGAATCCTGTACATTGCTTGTTGTCTACAGTGTTGTGAACTATTTTGATGCAGCAAAGCGATTAACAATTGCACTGTTTTGTAAATAAAGAATTTAAATGGTGGTATTTGACCTGGTATCACAATGCAATTCCCGTTTTCCAAGTCTATTCAGCCAGAGATTATAGCATCCTAGACTGTGCTGTTCAGCGGATATACACACATACACTGTATTACCTGCATGGGTTTATAGGTCCAGAGAAGTTGTAAACTGACTTAAAATGCTGCAAATATAGCTGCCCTGGCATGAGCAGTGAGCACAGGCTGTGTTGTAGATGACAGACCTCCATCCCACCTTCATTGAGTCTGTTAATGACAATTTGGACATAAACAGCAACATAAAACATTCCTCCTTGCATTAAAGAGTAAATAGGGGTCCTGACCTGAAGGCCATGGTGCGTGTGTGCTAACCCCGAGGGGCCGCACATACCAGCACTGGAGGAGAGAGGTCCAGTCACCTTGGACCAAAGCTCTGGGAGTGTTCATGTGTTTCTTGACAAACTCATGGGGCAGTGGTAGCTCAGTCTGTTTGGGCTGATCCAATGCTGATAGCTGGGACCAAGGCTGGAGCTGATGATGACTGAGAGGGCCGTGGCGTGATGTCACAGTTGAGGGACAGGGAGGAGTTGCAGCCATGGTCGAGAAAGGAAGGAAAAGCCTAGTGTGGGACGTCAGGACAAGCCTTTTCCCCTTGTCGCCGGGTGAGCTCTACCAGGTCGCCAACAACGTGGGTCCAGCAGCAGGTCAGGAACAGCCGCAGTTTGAGTCTGAAGACACAGGAATGGTCCAGTTGTTAATGTTAAAGGACTTTACTGACAATCTGATCGCAAATGAGCACTGCCGACACGTGATAATAGGGAGGTTGCAGATTCCCACATAACACGGACTGTTTGGGCTGCTGCATTGGCCTGCACTATTTCTTACTATTTATATATATACTGTATATATGTCTTATTTTATTTATCTTATTCTAATGTTGTCTTCTTTATGTTGAATGTCGCAGCGTCACACCAAGACAAATTCCTAGCTTGTGTAATACTGTGTATTACATGAACAATGGCAATAAATCTGATTCTGATTCTGGTTCTGATTCTGACCATCACAGAGACTACGCCTGTGGTCCAACCTTCTGGTGACAGTGGTGTTGGTCACCTACACTCTCTCCCTGTCACCACTACAGCTAGTGGGGTCAGCCTACCTCAAGTTGCGGGCACAGCCAATCAGCCTGGCCCAGCTGTTCCGATGTCCGTCGTTAGGTCCGACAGGACATCCGCTGAAGCCACCTGTGAGGTCACTAATCCTGAACCACGAGAAATGTTAAAGAGCGTCGAGGAGCTTGGTAGAAGACTCAGACAGAGGGTAAGGCCATCTAATGAACAGTCACCACAACACTCTGCAGGGTCCTCAGCTCAAACGAACACAGCACATGATGACGACCTCCGATCCGTCTCATCCAGGCCGCCTATAAGCCAATCAGGAGGGAGTCATTTCCCTGAGAGATCTTGCATATGTTCCACGGAGGGAATTTAAAGTGCTGGGGGGATAATTAATCCGATATAAGCTGTTAACAATATTTGCAAACAAATGGACGAAGTGACCAGGGAAGGCTTACCCGACACATAAATTGTGCGTGGTGGACTTCGGATAATAAAGCCGGGCACCTTCAGGGACATGCTAATCAATAAAGATGATCTCACCGTGACCGAAATGAAAGGTTTTCTCCAGGCTCACCTAAGAGAGAAAAATAGCACCGGACTAATTGCCAGGCAGGATGAAAATGAGACGCAGCAGTTCAGGGTTAAAGCAACGGGTCCTCTTCACATCTAAACCGCCAGGTGCAGGCATCAGGTATACTCCCAGCACAAGATGCATTTCTACACTCTGTTTATCGGGGTCTGGGCAATAAATATAGTGACATCCGACGAGAATTAAACCCTCTGTTGTCAAGTGGTGAGAGGAGCGACGAGACAATCTTGCGCCATCTAGAGAGACAAAAGACCAGGAACAGGGAGCGGAGCCTCGGTCTACTCCGCCAAGGGCGGTCTCTTGACAGGGGCACCTGAGCTAAGATGATTAGTGCCTTGAAATGTGATTGTTGCACAGATTTAATGTATTAGCTGTATAAATTCTAAGAATGTGATATTGACGCGATTTGTTGTGCCAGGAGCCACTTTTGTCATCGGGGAGCGTGTAGTGGAACGACCACCAAATCATTTAATGTACATTTTTTTTAAATATAAGATGCCTGTTATAATCAGACTTTTTAAAAGCTTGATTTATTTATTTTATTTTCTGAAAATATATGCACAATGTATTTTATTTTGAGAACAGCGGTGCGGCGGGACATACGTACTTGCTTCGGGAATATCGAGGCGCACCTTCTTCCGACTTGACTTCCGACTACTGGAGGGAAACGAAGACGCGTCGTGTCCTCATCATCCGCTATTTGTCCTGTCTATACGGGACCCGTAACACATAGATGGCTTCTTTCGCTCCTCTCTCGAACCATCTATCTTCCATGGCCAAAACCTGTTCATTAGTGCACGTCCAGTCCTCCAACACCCTGAGGCCGAAGCTCATTCACCGAGAAACAAACAGAGTAACGTGGTTTATCCAGTCCAGTGCAGTGGGGAATGCCAAGACTTGGAGAAAATACACAAGAGGAGGGGTTGTACAGTGTTTATATTGTGGTGAGCCCGGGTTCCGGGTTGCGGAAGAACTCAGACACAGACTACTAGCAGGTTATTCTACTATTCAATTGTAGTAAGAGCCACTTAATTTCACACACCCAGAAAACACACGAACAAAGGGAAGTCTTCAATGACACACATAACTTCGCTGGTGTCCAGGTGCAAACAATAATTAAAACAGTAATTAAACACATTAACGACCAGAACTCAATGAAAAGAACATTAACATTGAAAGTCACAAAGGAGAACATTTAAAACAAATAAAAACAGGGTTAACACAAACCTGAACCCACAGAACACACTGCTATAAAGCATGCTGGGAATTGCCCACTCTGACCCTCCCCAACACGCTACAATATACTCATAATGTTTAAGTGATGCTACAACAGTAGATTTTAAAAGTGATATTTATTTAAGGCATTTAAGGCATGTGCAAAACAAAAACAAAAAACGCCGTTAAATAAAACACAGGGCAGGGCTGGTTTCATTTGTATTATTCACAACTATGCATAATGGTTCCTTGTCATGCTGGAACCTGTTTATCTGCTGTCCTTCCTCGCCGGTCCTGCCCCACAACCTCACCCATTGAACACATTTCATCAGCTGATGTTGTGTTTGTCATCAACATTAGTAAACTTCTCTGGGTTGTGCATCTTCATTCCAGGCATAAGTAAATGAAAGAGACCAACAGTACGAATAAGATATTTCCTATTTTCCGTCTTCAGTTAGAAAAGAAATGACTGCAAATATTAATTATGTAGCCCATCATACACCGACACTGTAGTACATATTCACTTACAATGACAAATTTTACCAATATTGGTTGTGTGATGGTCACCACATGATATCTTTTATTGATTTTGGTGTTGAAACCTCGACCCGGAGGGCTGCGAAGCTGCTTTCACCAAGGCAAGCAGGTGCAAGAGCGGCCGATGTGAAAACCCAGCATCAGCACCGGGGTTCGACATGGCTGAGCTCTTCACACGAGTCCGCTCGTTGGGTTCAGTAAGACAAAGTGGTGATTTGGGGAGGTCACAGCAGTGCGTTCGCACTTAACAGGTTTGTTGTTTTAACCTGACAAGCTCGACAGCAGGGAGGCGCAAAGGCGGCCAGACCTGTTAAACGATTGTCGATGAAGGGAAGTCGCAGAGCTGACGCACGTCTTTCGTGAAAAGCCACGAACAAAGCTTTGGAAAAAGTTGCAGGGGTTTAATATGCTATAAACATATGTTTGTTTGTTTGTTTGTTCTTTTACGTTTACATAAATGGAATAGCAATTTTAGAGATCTTTTTGCGTTTAGTATTTACCTCGCTGCCATTTAAATCCAACCTTATATCATTTTAAAAAGATCTGAAGGAAATCCCGCGTGCGCTGGTTACACCCAACCTGGATTATAGTGCCTCATTTTTTTTATGATTTTACAATCCGGTTTTGGAGAGCTTTATTGCATTGTGTGTGTTAGCATATAAACTACATTTATATAGTTAAGCTAAATCAAAATGAAATGAAGACGAATGACGCAATATTTTACGGATCCAAGTCAGATTTTTAAAACAACTGATATTATTTAATTAAACACGCCAATACTACTACTACTACTAATAATAATAACAACGATCAGGAAAAAGCAAAGACATTTCAGGTCCCAGTGATGGATGAGCCACTGTGGGAGTGGCAAAAAAATGTTTTAACGCATCTCTCTCAGCCACGTCAACTCCTGCCTATTCTTCTGGAATCAGCTCGTTAGCGCACTGATCTCTGGATCCTTCAGATCCTCACCAGATTAAAGGTTGGTGCAGCTCTCATTTTACATTAATGTTATATTTATTTTACATGCTTCCATTTTACACATAATGGAGAGACACCAGTTTGGGATTTATACATTTAAGGCAGCAGAGCAGCCAAATCGTCATCTGGGCTTTTTGGCTCACCTGTATAAATATAGAGAGGTGTATTACATTCGCTGAATACACCAGAAATACCCAGTAGAACTCAGCTGCCGGTAATAACCCCTCATATATTTGACGCAATGGTACATAATGGTCGTTAAGTATTATACACTGGTGTGGAAAAATGTAAGAGATTAAAAAAATCTAAACCTCGCCGTTTTGAAACAAGCCCTGTCCTTAATAAAAAGTGCAGATTTAAAAAGTAGAAAGGAGTATTTTTAACTACTTTCCTCAGACTCAGTAAAGTACCAACGTCAGTGGAAGAGGAAAAAGCAGTAATAATTTTAATCAATCTACGTAATTTTAAGAAGCAATTAGCAACTTTCTTTAGAAAAGGCACAAAATGTCTCACAGAAGCCTTGAGACTAACGACAGATAACTAGTCTTTTGGACATGGGAGACTCTGTTAACACCTGTTTATCATTCTGCAGGATGTACAGATCCAAGCGATTCAGGACATTGATTGTCAAGTTGGGAGCTCTCGTTCTGCTGGTTTTTTATCTTGGGAGCTACGTTTTCAATTTCCAAAGCAGTGGTGTCAAGCGTGACCATGAAGAGCAGGTTAGACAGGAGCAAACCGCCACTGAGGACGTTTATCACTATAGTTGGCCAAAATGCCAACAAAATCTGGCTGTGGCCAACATGACAGGATTCAACACTTTTCCTCGGATCTTCCAAACTTTCATGTATTATCGGCACTGTCGGCATTTCCCCATGCTGCTCGACGTTCCTGACAAATGTGGAGGAGCTGGAAAATCAGCGGACGTCTTCCTTCTGCTGGTGGTCAAGAGCTCTCCACTGAACTACGACCGCAGGGAGGTGCTGCGTAAGACCTGGGCCATGGAGAGGCAGCACAACGGGCTGTGGATCCGGAGGATCTTCATATCAGGAACCACAGCGGAAGGTCATGAGAAGAAGAGGCTGAACAAGCTCCTGCTGGCGGAGAACCGCGAGTACAATGACATCCTCCAGTGGGACTTCACCGACAGCTTCTACAACCTGACCCTGAAGCAGATCCTCTTCCTGGAGTGGATGGAACGGAGCTGCCCTCACGTGCGCTTTCTGCTCAACGGAGACGACGACGTCTTTGCCCACACGGACAACATGGTGGAATACCTGCAGAACCTGAAAGGGAACGATGGAAGGAAACACCTCTTTATAGGCAGCGTCAATATTGGCATGCCGCCCGTCAGAGACAACTGGAGCAAATATTATGTTCCAGTTGAGATATTCGCGGCAGACTCCTACCAGCCCTACTGTAGCGGAGGGGGGTTCCTCCTGTCTGGGTACACAGCTTCAGTCATATACAAAATGTCTCAATCCATCACCATCCTTCCCATCGATGATGTCTACATGGGGATGTGTCTGGCCAAAGCCGGACTGAACCCTGAGTCTCATATAGGCGTGAAGCCCTTCGGACAAGACATTCCCTCCAAAAAACTCGACGCCTACCACCCCTGCTTTTACACGGAAGTGTTACTGGTGCACAGGTTCCTCCCAGCTCAGCTGTATCTCATGTGGAGCAGAGTCAACGACCCTGATCTGAAATGTGACTCCTTCAACAAAATCCCTGAGCGCATCTGAACTCAAACTGTGAGCTTCATACAATCAGCAACTGCTCTCCCTACAATGTTCAAGTATTTTCTACGGAGATTCTATTGGACAAGATGCTCGTTTATTTATTGTTACATCGGGAAGAGGAGCTTAATTTAAGAATCACTTGGCTGTCCTGGTAAGAATATTTCATTATGATGCACGCAGGTCTTGTCATAAGTATATATGGCGTAGAATTGTAATTATCAGCATTTTTTCTAACTAAATGCAGGTTTAAAAACTAAAAGGTTATTTAAAAACACTGCTGAATGCGTGAAATCCCTGTTGATTGTGAATGACGATAAACGACTGCAGGAGGAACCAAATGATTTGTTCTAAAATGCGCAGAAATCCACAATCATTATGTGAAGGTTAATCTTTATGAGAATGGTTCAACAGGTCTTGGCGTAGAACATTCTGTTCTGATGAACAGGTTTGTGGCATGCTGCTCCCGTCTTACCGCCAGCAGCATTTAGTAATCATTTCAGTAATCGCATTACTAATTCTTTATAATTCTTTCTTTTGAAATAATTCTTTCTAGTTCTTCTTGTCGTGTCTTCATGTGCTTGGGTTTATTTACAGTCTAAAAAAAGATTGATGGAGGTTTAATCAGCGTGTAAAAGTGTAGTAAAACATTTCCAGAAATATTCCCAGGATACTGTAGCATCATTGCAGCTGTACAGAAATCAGCCCTCAACACTGCTCAGGGTATATTGTGGAATCCAGTCAGTTTGGATTGTTTGTAATGTCAAAACTCCTCCCCTTAAGCTCATCTAACTGAACCGGATCTAGGGGTTGAACTGCTGGGTACACTATTCTGTCCTGATTCTGTCCTGTCCTCTAAAAGCAACCTTTCAACCTGGGTGTCATCACACCCTCATAAAGTCCCTCAGGGACGCTTCTGTGATGGACACTCTTCACTCAAAATGCTGTGCAAACTTGTGCTTAATAAACAAACTCTGATGAATCAACACCCATTAGCAAAGTCTCACTGTTCCAGCTGCTTAAAATCACTCCCAGTGTGATGCTGCCCCCCCACCCCCATGCTTTCCTGCAGGCGATGAACTGCTTTGCTCCAAACCCCAGAGAATCTTGTGTCCCACCCTCTGAGAGGCCTGAAGGAGCACATCAGTGCCTGATACAGTCCCTAGTTAAATAACTTTACCTGTTCAAGATTCAGTGGCTACATTAAACCGGTAAAAGCATATTCCTGCTTCCTGAAAGGACTTTCCAAAATAGTCGAGCTACAATAAAAATGGATTATTTCCATTTCCATTACTTTGGAATGTCAGTTCAGAAACATTTCCTTTTCCCATGCTGGCGGTTGCTCAGACCGTGGGGGACTGGGCTGAAGCTCAGAGTCCTTGGTTCAACCCCCAATGTGGCTAAAAGTTCTGGTAGGAAGGGGAGGTGAACCATCTTGGTACCCTTGAGCAAGGGACTCCACCAATGCCCACATAGAGCCCTGTGATGAGCTGTGGCTCATCCTGGGGTTTACCCTGCCTTCACTCATATGAGCACTCTCCTTGTGGCCCCAAAAGGGATAAAGTGGTCTGTTTGCCACCCTTTCTAATATTCTTTCCCACATGTTATAAGAGTGTTTCTGGTCTCTTTTTATGTGACTACATTGACTAAATCATCTAGTCCAGACTGTGGAGAACTGTGGTAACACGGTGATGAAGGTGGGGAGAATAAAATGTGCTGTTGCTGTTACGTTTTAGTCACTTTACACCAGAGAGGACTATTCACAAGCAGAAACTGTGAAGAACGCATTTGTGAAGCTTCAGTTTCGTACTAAAGAATGACAGTTCTGGAGAAACATTAAAAAAAGCACACACACCCAAATATTAGAATGGCACATCATGGACAGCAACTCACAAGGGTCTGATATACACCAGCAAAAGCAACAGAAGGAAACCTTAAAAGGCGAGACCAAAGCAACAAAGCATGTTCCTGTTTTCACTGGAACAGATATGTTCCTGTTTGCACTGGAACAGATATGTCAGGCAGATAAAAATCAAACTCAAACTGGTTTCCATCTGTTGAAACGCTGTCTTATTCTACACATTGTTCCTCCAGTTTATTTTTAATCAGCGGTGATGCCGTTAAGGTATCGAGGCGTTATCTCTTTCTCGCTCATAAAAACATGCACTCGCAGAAGGAGCAAGAGAGACAGAGAGAGAGAGATACCAGAAGAAGTACTTTCTAATCTACTGCTGCCTGAAGTCAACCGTGGCATCTGCATATAAATAGTTGCATCATGTCCTATGAACTCCCAGTGCGACATTTTGTTGGTAAGCCATTACAGGAAATGCCTCTAAAAACGCCCTCACACACAAGCGCACACATCTTTGACCAATCCGCACTGCATAGAAACCGCAACAGAAGATCACGGAGCCATTTTTGTCAGGTTTGTTTCTTCGAACAGACAGAACTGATCTACTGTTAACAGTATGTTCTATTGCCGAAGAGGTAAGAATGTGATATCTGAAATTTCTTGAAAGGTCAGAGAACAGCCAGAATTTAGGAAAAATAGGAAATAGGAAAAGGAGGAAAGACGGTGATCAAAGCCTGTTTTCAAGTGCTGTAAGTTTCATTCTTTAATGTTTTCACGCCTAGCTGTTTTTATCATTGTTGTCTAGAAAGAGGGTGAAGAATGACTCTGAACAGACTGAAAACTTGGCTGATATTTGGAACTGTTTGTCTGCTCATTTACCCTTTTTGGAGATGCATTTTTACTCCGGCAGAAAGGTTTAGGTTCTCTCAGCAGAAACCACAAATAAGGACAAAAAAATTTTTTCAACCTGGACTAAAATGTCAACAAAACAAAGCTGCCGCTAATACCAGCAACTTCAGAGATTTCCCTCAGCACATTCAGAACTTCCTCTATTATCGGCACTGTCGGCACTTTCCTATGCTGCTCGACGTCCCTGACAAATGTGGAGGAGCTGGAAAATCAGCAGACGTCTTCCTTCTGCTGGTGGTCAAGAGCTCTCCACTGAACTACGACCGCAGGGAGGTGCTGCGTAAGACCTGGGCCATGGAGAGGCAGCACAACGGGCTGTGGATCCGGAGGATCTTCATATCAGGAACCACAGGGGAAGGTCACGAGAAAAGCAGAATGAACAACCTCCTTGAGCTGGAGCAGCGCGAGTACAGCGACATCCTCCAGTGGGACTTCACCGACAGCTTCTACAACCTGACCCTGAAGCAGATCCTCTTCCTGGAGTGGATGGAACGGAGCTGCCCTCACGTGCGCTTTCTGCTCAACGGGGACGACGACGTCTTTGCCCACACGGACAACATGGTGGAATACCTGCAGAACCTGAAAGGGAACGATGGAAGCAAACACCTCTTTGCTGGTTATCTGATCCAAGGTCATGGGCCTGTTCGTTGGAAACCAAGCAAGTATTACATCCCGGTTGAGATATACAAGGAAGACTCATATTTCCCCTACTGTGGCGGGGGAGGATTTCTCCTGTCTTCCTATACCGCCTCAGTCATATACAACATGTCCCGTTCCATTACCTTTCATCCAATTGATGACGCCTACATTGGGATGTGCTTAGCTAAAGCTGGTCTTAGTCCTATTTCTCATATAGGTTTTAGGACTTTGGGACTGAAGATCCCTTCAAATAAAGTAAATACATATGACCCCTGTTACTACAAAGATCTCTTGGTGGTGCACAGATTCCTACCTGCTGAAATGTACTTCATGTGGAATAAAATATCGGACCCCACCCTGAAATGTGGGAGGCCGTTAAAATGCGGTGCTCGATAGAAAACGGAAATTTATGAATGGAAAAAAAGCTTGCTGATTGTGCTTCACCGTGGTGTCTGTCTGGTAAACATGAACATTCATTTTAAATAAACTGCTTTGTAGTGAGGCACTGTTCCTCTCCGCCAAAGCATAAAGAACAGGGTTTATTTTTTGCTGCAGCCTCCTGCCAAAGAGGTCAAATAACTGATCCACTGTGGTTAGTTCAGTTAAGACAAATTGTCCACAAATCCTGTTTGTCAGTTCAACCTGTCATGAATGGGACCATTGATTCACAGGGCCCCTCCAAGATACAACAATAAGAACCAACAAACCAGCCACCGCTCCCTGGATGAAACAAAAAGAACCGATAATGCAGCCACCGCAGAATACACAGAGGAAATTTAGGTTGATCATTTCAGATTCCGGTCCTTTATTGTCCCACACGGGGAAATTTACAAGAGCTGTTGTTACAGGCTGCCACTCGCGCGGCGCCAGACAGAACAAATGTCATGATGATTACATTACAAAAAATACATAGTATAGTTATAAACAAGCCCGCGGTTTTGCTTAATGTCTCATTTTGGGCAAATTCTAATTTGCAGATATATTAAAGAGGGCGGGACAGATGTTTGTTGTTAGTAGGACGTGAAGCCTGGAAGCACAATTGTTGAAATTGCTTTTGTTAAAATATCCTGATGCTGTTTGTTTGCCCATGCTTGTTGGATTGTGCGTCCATCCATCCTCCCATCCACCCCGGTGTGCATCCACGCATAATCAGCTTTTATTCGAGGACAAAGCAGTAAAGTGGCAATAATCTTTAAAAAAAAAAATGTACATAACACACTGGATACAAATGGTCCGAAAACGAAAGGTTTCCTGACGCCAACTCTTCAGTAACACATAAGCTCTCTTAACTACTCCTGTTTTCTTTTCATCCAGAAATGTGAACACAATATTTTAAGTTATCATAGCAGTGTTTGCACCCAGGGGCATCCAATAATAAGACAGGCTAACGTAATTTAAGTCAAATATAAAATATAAACGAATCATCGCAAATACCTGGTAAAGCCTTATGTGTCTTATGTTTACAGCAACATTGCTACACATATGCCATTAACATGCATTTTAAATACTTTTATTTATACACAACTACCATGATAATGTAAACACACTGTTATGTTAAAATACATTTTAAGCGATCTATTGATTTGTTCGGTCCAGTTTTGTTTTCTGCAGATCGGACAGGAGCTTCAGAAAAATAAACTTCACCTTTGTCGCCCCCTGACGGTTTGTCTTTGTCTTTGTCTCTGAATTCGTGTTCGCTTGGTGTTTATCACCTGTTCTGCAAGGTGGATTTCGCCTCAACCGGTGATGACAACGTCTCTGTCCATCAGCCTTTGAAGTTGTCTCGCTCGTCCTGCATGATAACTTCAATTTGGTTTCCCAGGAGGGAGAAACATGGCCGCTCCGTGAAGTTGTACTGCCAGCACTCCTTCATCATGCCGTACACCTGCATTCATAGGAAAGAACTGTGACTTCATGTATGGGGAGATTAAACACTCCATATGCAGCGGGGGTAAAACATACCTTGGGAGGGCAGTCTGGAGGGGCAGGAAGCCTCCAGTTATTCTTTAGAATATTTGCCAGGTGTAATGAAATAGACGGAGTCTGCATGTTATGTCCAATCTCCTGCATAAAAAGCTAGAAGAGGGATATGTTGAATGAGTGCAGAGGTTTTAAGGGTCAGTACAAAGACATGAACAGCCTGTGTCGGGAGTCGAGCATCTTACTCGTTTGGGGTTGGAATTTATGTCACAGTAGGAAAAGAGCTCGTGTAGAACCACTCCGAAACTCCAGACGTCAGATTCGTGGGAGAATCTGGATTCGGTGATGGACTCTGGAGCATACCTGAATCAGAAGAGCAGGTCAGTGAGAGTCTCTGGATTTATTTTTTACAGCAATAAATAATAATAAAAGAAAATCATGTAAACGTCCTGCTGCAGAAGTACATAGGAGACTACAAGTACTGTTAATTAAACACACGCTACAACCAGCAGCCTCCTAGCTCAACAAAAAAGGAGAAAAATCAGCGACAGGATTTCAGATATCTGATGGAGGTTTTTGCCAAAGTACATGAATTTCCTAAAGAGTGTGTAGAGTGTCATACCAGAAGATGGGACTCTCTCCGGGCTGTGTGACCCGGTAGTATTCCTTGTTGCACGGAATGATCTTGGTAAGCCCAAAATCTCCAATTTTCACCAGTGACTCGCTGGCCACCAGGATGTTTCTGGCTGCGAGGTCTCTGTGCACAAAGCGCAGGGACTGCAGGTACTCCATCCCCTGGAAAAGCAAAAACATTCCTCCACACTGGCGAACGACTAGTGTGGAACAAGGAGAGGACGGAATTCAAGCTCGCATGCTTAAGACTGACCTTACAGATCTGGGAAGCAAAAAGCAGCATCCGCCTTGTGTTGACCTTATGTCGGTTATTTTCCAAGTAGCCAATGAGGCTGCCATAAGGCAGGTACTCCATCACCAAACTCATACTGAGTCGACCTGTAAACAGTTTGCAAGCCTTTAAATGTGCCAGGACTATATACGACGTGGAACAGGAGACAAGCCTGAGCGTGTGTTTTATTTACCCATACTGTAGCAGACGCCTTTGTATTTCACAATGTATTCGCAGTGTAAAACGCTCAAGGTTTTGACCTCCTTCTTGAAGTCGTCCATGGACGACTGCTTGCTGGGTTGTAGCTTCTTCACTGCGACCAGCTCACCCGTGTTGTCACCCAGCGGATCGTAACAGCAAAGTTCGACGCTACCAAAGTTTCCCTGCAAAGGTTTTAATACAAGACACGCGTGAAGGAGCGGAACTCCGAGGGGATCCTGTACGCGAGGGTGGCCCTACTTTTCCTAGAAGGGAGATGTAGCGCAAGTGTCTCTCCTCAAACCCTGCCTGCTCCTGCTGAGAAGGTCCGAGGGCTCTCCAGGCAGGGTTCTCCGTGTCGGGCTCGGTGGCGAAGAGTATCACGTAATCTGCATAACGCCAGGATATTTGCTGGATCAGTGTTATCAGAGTTCCATACTGGAAATGTTCCGTTTCATATTCATCTCTTTGGGAAGTTGCACTTTGCAGCCGGTATTTGTTGATTACCTGAAGTAATCAGGCTGTTGAGCTGACGAATGATGCTGCGGCAGGAGGGTCTGAAGTCCGCCTGGTAGTCCATGCACTGATTGATCAGATCAGCCAGCTCAGTCCACTGGGACGGAGGCAGCTGCTGGAAACTCTCATAAAACTTCTGTTTCTGCAAAACACACACACTGTGATCAAGTTGGGTCCCAGCTACATTCTTACCTTTATTTTCCACATTGATCTGTCTTAAATGTCCATTTTAATGTTAAGAAACATGGACATTCTGCTCAAATTACAGCGAGATATCCAAGGAGGTACCATGTCCAGATCCCAGCCGAGCAGAGGATTGTTCCCGTTGTTGAAGAGCTCCCACAGCGTGGCGCCAAAGCTCCACTTATCACACTCCAGAGTCATGTTATCAGGGGACAACAGCACCTCAGGCGCCACCCAAGGAATCCTGTCAACGACCACTAAAAAAACAGTCACGTGTGAGTCTGTTTGTCGCAAACTCAGCAACCCAAGGGAACCTTCCCGGGACTTACCATCTTTCCCCAGCATCGTCACGCTGATTCCAGGGTCGCTCAGCTTGATGAAGGGAGGGACGCTCTTTGATAGGTCACCTTCTCTGGCCAGCAGCAGGTTTTTGGCACAGATGTTTCCATGAATGATATTATTTTGCTCCTGCAAAAAAACAAAAATAAAAAGTTTAACTTTATTCAAACAAATATTCCACTACGAAAGCAGACTATGTGACTGTTGACCGACAACAGGATGGGGGTGGGGGGGGTTGTGGTAGAAACGCCACAGCATCCAGCTTACCAGAAAATTCAGCACTGACGCAAGCTGCTTGGCTACGTCCAGTTTCCAGCTCACTGACACAGATCTTCCTCTTTTCAGGTAAAGGTCAAGAGCCCCGTACTCCATAAACTCCTGGACTATGATGTCTGTAACACACCACGAGCCGTGCACTCTTACAGATGTGCTCGAGCCAGACTGGAGAGCACCCTCAGACTGAGACACGCAGGAAGCTTACTGTTTCATCTTACTTTTGACTCCGTGAACGCTGACGCCGTGCGTGAGAATGAGGTGCTTGTGTGAAATCTGACTCATCAGACTGGCGGCTTCGAAGAACGACTGCGAGGAGACGAGAGCAGCACGTCACACCAATGCAATGTCATAAAAAGGACCAGAATTCAGCGGTGAGGGACCTACTTCCCAAAGGTTCCGGTGGGAGACGTCCAGTTCCTTCAGGAAAACGGACACGTATTTCCCGCCATTCCGCATGTCTGATTTGTAGCCTTTAAAAAGGCGAGTGAAGGAGCCCTGTCCCAGGCTTTCTCCCTGTTATTTCAGGATGGAGCATAAAATCTCCTCAGAAACATCTTTTGTTGTGGTTTACATATGTTAAGAACTGTTTTCTCTGAAAGCAAAATGTTATATTTACTCATACAGCTATGGGCAAAGAGAAGGAAGATCATCTGAAGCAGCAATATTGAAGTGGGTTTGGAAAGAGTGGTAAGAGGTGCAGAGAGTAGCAAATGAAATGTTAAAAAAAGGCTCTCTGTGAAACAAAAGCTTTTCCAGAAGATCAGTAAGATATTTAAAACAGGTTATATGGTGAGGCAGAAGTTCAGTGACAGTGAAATTAGCTGTGAAGCTAAGAAGTGATGTGTTTGTGTGCCTCTTCTGATAGCATCTCCTCACCCACTGCAGGTCTTCATATTTGATCATTTGAAACTGGATATGACTCAGTTTGTTTCCTTCCAGGGTGGGGGACAGCTGAGCCTCCACGAAGCTGCTGTTGCGCATGATGATCAAATTTGTGAGTTCTGTGGACGACAGACACACCAACGCTTGCTGCTTTTAAGCTTTTAATAATGGGTGATGGAGACACAGGGCCTTTTGGTCCCACAGGTCATGTGAGCTGAGGATAACCAGCAACTATAAAGGTTCCTTCCAAAAAACAGTGAAGCCATTCAGGTGCAGTGTGGTCGATGCCAGTTCAAGACTAGATTTAAGATGTTACGATGCGCGCTGTATGAGGCTGCACAAACCTCATAAAGAATTGTTTTTGGTGGTCTATAACTCTCTAAGAAGATTGGAATAACTTGATGAGGGCACACCTAGGCCCCATCTTAGAGATGTCAAATTCCCTCACTCCTAATGCTGGAATACCAAGAGAATCCACGCAAACATGAGGAGAACATGCTAACTCCATATAAAAATGAGTGCCCAATTACTCCAGCGCTCTTGAGAAGGGTGGCGTGTAAAGAGAGGGATTCTACCGCCAAACCAGCCCTTCTTCAAACACAAACATATAGCTGTGTATATTTACCTACCTTGTGATCGAGGCGGACAGCAGCGGGACAGCTTCACAGGAACATCAGCCAGTAACAGCTTGTTTTGTTGGTAATATCCAGTCAGCTCCTTCAGACTGGAAAAGGATTTGCGAACACCTGGAAGGCTGTAGTGCTCATTCTTAATGATGAGACAGTCTTTATAATCTGGCCCCAGAGGAGTCTGCAACATTTCGGCATTTTTTTTTTAGGGATAAACCTTCCACAAAAATTCCATTTGTTAATGCAGTTGCATTAAATCCATCATGAGCTGGAAAGTACCTGAATGCAAACAGTGAGGAAGAATTCACCATAGGCCTTGGGGCTCTGGCGCAGGAGGAAGGTGCCACCTTCAGATCCTGACTTTTTCAGCTTACTGACTGCGAACTCTGACCTGCTCATCAAAATATGGAAGGGAAGGTGTGAGTGGATGGCACTGCTGCCTGAAACAGACCTTAGTGATGATTTTGGTGAAATATTTATACGTTTTTCTTGCAGCTAATGCTATCAATCGGTCCCTAATAACATCAGTGCAGCGCACGTTACGTAAATCCTGATTAGACCGTCATGTTTGACTTGTGCAACACTTGGATCTAGAGGCAGCTGAAGTGTCGTAACGCCTCACGTGATTGGACCGTGGCAGTGGTTTTCGATGCCCTCCAGGGTACTCGGAGGAGCGATGTCGTGGCAGAAGTAGTGGGTGGAGTCTGTCGTCAGTCTGAAGTAGCCATCAACCAGTGACACGAAGGAGAGCGCTTCCTTCAGGCTCTGGAACTCCACGTCCTGTAATCAAAAACTGAACTGTAAAATCCAGAAACAATGCAAATGAAGTATGTAACAGAGAGAACAGATTAGGCGTGTCCCTCACCAAACACGCGTCGTCCTTGCGGGTCATCGTCACCATTCGACTGTCGTGTGGGACCTGATCACGGCAGATCCTTCTGATACTGATGTCTGTTATTTCTTTGAAATCACAAAAGGTCTGCCACTGACAAAACAAACGGAACAGACGACAAAAGTTGTGTTTTGTCCCACAAAATATCTCCAGAAATCCAGATAAACTGATCTGGATCTCACCACAGGTCCGTCACAACTTTCACTGGTTTGAATCCCGAATTCCCCAGTGACCCGAACCAGAGAGACAGCTGAACGGGAGCTGGAATGGGGGGAAGAGGGATCCACGTGGAAGGTCTCGCTGCCCAGAGAAGGCTGGATGCCAGCCAGTTCAGTCAGGTAAATGAGCTTCAGGTTGCAGTCATCTACCGGGCAGTTCCCAATCTTCTTCAAGAAATGCTTGAGGGTGTTTCGGATCCGATAACGTTCCACCCAGTTTCGTTTCTCTATGTCGGCGCGATGTGACTTTGGAAGGCACGATTTGTAGCTGAAACAGGAATGCACTACTAACACAGCAACTCTTGGAAAATTGCTCTCAGCAAGTCACAGCTTTGTGATGTCATTGGGTCGGCCCGGAAGGTTCCGGACCTCAGTACCTGACGCTCTTGCACAGATCTTTCACACTCTGACGTTTCTCTTTGGCCAGCCTCCACAGGTCCAGCACAGCGAGGCCGAGGCATTCGTCCTGGTTGGTCAAAGGCGGAGACAATCCTGCCTCGCCGGTGGTAAAGTCAGATCGCAGCTATAAAAAAACCAAACGTACAGATGCAGGAAGTATGTTGGATGGGCAGCAGGTCGGGATGAATCAGTCTGTACCTGAGCGAACAGATAAGCAATGCCGCTGTGGTCCAGCACTGGGCTCGTTCTGTCTCTGGTCAGACTGTGGCGGCAGGCTGTTCTGGGACCTTGATCAAACCAGTTTCCAAAGAAAAACCTGAAAACCAAAACCGCTTCATTGAAACAGTATCATGCGCTCTTGTGTGCACCTGCAGCTGAACGGGATTTTAACATTAAGACACCATTTTCTTTACTTTATTTAAAAATTTGGATGGATCAGTTAAAGCAATAATCATCTCTGAGGGAGTGATGTTACCTGATGTTACCTGCCGCCTAGTTGGTTTTCACCCACCTGACTCTGAAGCAGACTTGAAGGTTTTCTTCCGTGTTAAACACGTGTGAGGGAGGATACCAAAAGGAAAGGTCAGCTGATGCCAAGCCAAACAGACCAATGTAGACAGGCAAAATCCCTGGAGACAGGTAACCAGGTCTATGAATCATGACGGAGCTTTGGCAGGTCAGCTCTGGGACGTACCGGTTTAAGGGGACTCTTACCACTTTTTTCCCCTGCTTGCATACAGACAGCTTCAGCTGAGATTGGGCCAGATGAAATGTGAATTGTTGTCGATTTTTTAGTCGCGGGGACGAAATAGAGGTGCACTTGTAGGTTAGCTCCGGTACTGGAACTGGACCTCTGGCTGCCTCCGCGGTCCCTGATCACAAGAGGGGTGGACTCCTCCTCAGTGGGATCCATGGATGCTTCTGAAGTCCTACTCAAAACACTGTAAAAAAATTTAGAAAACAATTATATGTAAAAACACTTTTACACACATTTACAATACAAGAAAGTACTTTTTAAAATTATTGTGATTTAGCTGGTGAAACCTGCTGAAAATTGACCAATTCGTAGTTTAGTTACGTATTTTCTCACATTCGGAGACGTAAAATCCCAGCATGACTGTTTTTATTGCAAATGTAGACCTATGGGGATTCCCATTACAACACAGACGGTCACCACGAACTGAATCAGGAAGAGAGCACATCAAGGACATAAAGAAATAAGCAGTAACTTTGTCGACTTTTTTCTATCTGCACAGCATAAATCTGATAATTAACCTAAACCCGTTTTTTACATTACATCATTGCTCGGCTGCAGTCTTCAGACTTCACTTTATGTCAAATTGTCCTTATCGTCATGATAATGAATTAACAGTAGGTTAGCTCACCGAAACCCTGGCTGTATTTAGTGTAAATAGTTTCAGGTTTCACCATTTCGACTGGATGTTTAGTGAAATGAAGGTTTTCATTGTGATCTAACCTTTTAAATTCGTAGAGTCGAAGTCCTCATCTCAACCAGTTTTCCCTGTAAAGCTGAAGTTTCTGCTTTTACCTTGTGGACTGGAGTGAATGTGTGTGTGCGTGTGTGTGTGCGTGTCTGTGCACTGACAGGAAGTTCAAGAGGATTTCCTGATTCAGACAAGTCAACACAATCAGTTCTGCTCATCGCTCGCAAATCATTTTCACGTAACTGACTAAACGGTCAGAGATCAACCTCACCTTAAAAACCTTGTATGCATTTTGTGCCTTTAACTATTCCAATTATTAGCCATCTCTGCTAAAATTGAAAACTAAAAACAAGCATTTTCAACTGTTATACATCTCTGCTGTTAGGCGACTTTGTGATGGTGTTTTGTTCTGGCGGCGCTTCGACCCCGTCTGCCCTCTGCTGCCTCCCAAAGGGGCCCCTGTGAGGGGCGGCGCCGGGTCACCCTGAACCTGACACGGAGCAGCAGGTTTAACAGCTGCAGAAACAAGAAAACTGCCGATGCCACCCGGATGTTAACCAGGGCCATGGAGGCATCAGCTGGGTGGAGGCCTGTGTTAGAGTAAAAGCGTTGGAGTAAACATGACGCATAAGCCATCATTTTGGTAGCTGGTATCTTTCAACATCAATCACTGAACTACAGGGCGAATCTGCCGGAAACGTCAATCACTGAACTACAGTGCGACGACTCACAATGTTCTGTGCTAAAGACATGAGCAGAACCACAAAAAAAAAATACGGTGAAGCTCGGCTCGGTTACAGGAAAAGAGACATTTTCTGCGGATTTGCTGTTCAGCACTGAGGGTTTACGGCTTCCTGTCACAGCCCAGAAACCATCAACGAAGAGAAATTCAACTGAAGCGCCCCCTGGACTGTCTGTCATGCAAACGCAGGAAAAAAAAACAACATTTCAATTGAGATTAGAAAGATTTGACTACAGAGCCAATAACATCAACAGTTCTTTTAATTTCTGTTCATTGCTGTTGTACAAAAGTACATTTACTTAAAAGCTTCTTGAGCCTTTAAATGGTTTTAGTCTGGTCCAGTAGGGAGGACTGCTGACTTGACAGTTGTTCAGAAGGCGATCATTGCCCCACTTGCATTCCTCAACGCAAGAGCTCAGTGATAAAGATGAAGACTGCATCACACTCAGGCGAAGCTGAATGGAAGGAAAAAGTGTTGTCGAAAAAAGGTGCACGGGGAACAGGGACAAGCGTGACCTTGAGAGGATGGTAAAATGAAGCCTGTTCAAGGATATGTTGGAGATTCAAGGAGGATTCAGGGAGTGGGCTGCAGCTGAGGTCAGAGCTTCAACAGCCAGGAAGGACGGGACGGTTGCTCAGCGGATCAAAGTCCTCTTTTCTGATAAATGTAAATTTCCCAGTCAGTGATGGTTTGTGGAGCTGTGTCGTCTGCTGGTGTCGGTGGCCTGTGTCTGATCAGGTCAAAGGTCAGTGCAGCGTTTCAAGAGCACTTCAAGCTTTCTGCTTTAGAAGGACAGGTCTGTCTGTCTGCCTGCCTGCCTGTCTGTCTGTCTGCCTGTCTGTCTGTCTGTCTGCCTGCCTGCCTGCCTGCCTGCCTGTCTGTCTGCCTGCCTGCCTGCCTGCCTGCCTGCCTGCCTGCCTGCCTGCCTGTCTTCCTCCCTGTCTGTCTGTCTGTCTGCCTGCCTGCCTGCCTGCCTGCCTGCCTGTCTGCCTGCCTGCCTGTCTTCCTCCCTGTCTGTCTGTCTGTCTGCCTGCCTGCCTGTCTGTCTGCCTGCCTGCTGCCTGCCTGCCTGCCTGTCTGTCTGTCTGCCTGCCTGCCTGCTGTCTGTCTGTCTGCCTGCCTGCCTGCCTGTCTGCCTGTCTGTCTGCCTGCCTGTCTGTCTGTCTGCTGCCTGCCTGCCTGCCTGCCTGCCTGTCTGTCTGTCCTGCGCTTGTCGTCTATTATAGATCGACAATAATTAATGATCTCGCGCTCCAAGAGCACAAACCTGGAATACTTTGGAGATTGCTTTGATTCTCCCAATGCACTCAAGGAAATCTCTTTTTACATCAAAGCATTTTCAACGGCGGCGTCAGGCGCTGCAACCTCACCTGTGTCTGATGTGCTGTGCTCTGCCTCCAGGGGAGGAACCTCACGTGCAAACACCTGAGGCGGCAACAGCGGCTGCAGATGGAAGCAGCAGGTGAGGGAAACAGACCAGCCGCACACTCATCTCACACCGGCTGCAACTGGACCGGACACAGCAGGTGAGTCTTACCTCTACCTGCGGAATTCTGTTTATGAAAAAAAAAAAAAAAATGGGTAAAATGGGTAAAAACATAAGGTTTTGGTACAAATAGTTTGGGTTATAACTATAAATAACAGAGAGTAAATAACTTTAAAAGGTTTAAGAAGACTAAAAGTATTTCAAATATGTGTTATGGGGATTTATGTTTGTTAGAAACAAACACGTTGTGCTAAAAATTGTCTCGACCAGCATTTATGGGGTTAATAGGTTGCAGGACCGTGGGGTACTCAGGTGTTTCTGCACAGACCAGGGTGAGTAAGACTGGTGATGAATCCCAATTAATAAAAGCTAGCACGCAAGAGTGAGCGGGACAGCGAGTGTGAAGGAAAAATGACTACTTCTCTTCTCTTCCCTGATTCACAGTACTGTTGTGTGAAGTTTTTAAGTTGTAATTAAACAATAAACCAATATTGGCAGCTAAAACTTCACTGTTAATTAGAGATAATAAAGTCAGATTATTGTAAGAGTGTAATTCTCTTAGTTTAGCAAATAGCGTGTAATCTCATTTCAAATTTGGGAGTTTTCTAGTTACGGTTGAAAGCAATTATAATTGCAAAAATCACTTAAATCCCCTTTCTTCCCCATTCTGTTGCTTGAACTTCAGCAAGTTGGCTTGACCACACTTAGATGCCTCAGTGCATTGAGTTGCACAACAGTTATCAGTGTTTTAAGTAGGGTTACATTTAAAAGAATAGACAAAATGACAGAAGCAGATCATGGAATCGTGGATTGAAACTGAATGAGGAGGTAAATCTGCTGGACAAACTCTCATCCACGAAGCACCACGGTGGTGAAGTTGTTATTGCCACTGATGACTTAGCGACCGGCTTGTCTGGCTGCTGCAGGAAAACAGTCAGCCAAGCACACGACGCCATCAGTCCAGCTCAAATGTATGTGGAAATGTGCAGAATAAAGTAAATAACAGTAAACATCAACGTTCAAAGTCACTTCGATCCCCTTTCGTCCCCATTGTGACGCTCAGTTTGAACCTCAGCAAGTTGACGTGACCCCCACCCACATGGTTAAATGCATTGAGTTTCAGCCATGTAATTGGCTGATTACTTGTTGAAGAATACTGATAAACTAATAAACTGAACGTTATGGGATCCCGTTTGTAAAGTGGCTCGCTCAAGAAATAACTATATTTAACTTAATAATTTCCTTGCAATTATATTCAAACCATGGCCAAAAGATTGGTCCAGACCACCTTGGCTCAGCCCACTTTCTTTTGAGAACTTTCACACACAATCTGCTGCATTTATTATGACATCTCAAAATGAACCCTGGTGGTTGCTTTGGGCCTCTGCTCTGCACACCAAGCTTGTTTGCACAAAACTTCAAGTTAGTTTATCACAGTCAATATGTGGCATGTTCGGTTTGTTTTAGCCCCTGGGGAGGTTTTCAAAGGCATGAACACCAGTGGCTGTGCTCAACCCCAAGTTCACTTGGTACATAACATGTTATTGTCAGCTCTCCCTTAAGGCTCTGGTTTTCTCATTCAACTAAGTGTTATGAAGCAGGATGATACCAAGGAATGTCAATCAACTTCCTATTTAAAAGTAGGCTACCTCAAAGACGTTTATTTGTTCAAAGAATGAGTTAGAACGGCAGCGTTCAAAGATTGGAATGGATTACTTAACAGCAAACAGGAGACAAAGAGGATTTGCATCTGCTCATCACATCCACGAGTCTGGGGAGGTGTGACTGTGAGTGGGGCAGGAAGCAACTGAGCAGATTCACTCTTCCCACCCTGCCCCTCCTCTTCTTTCACCTATTTCTTTATTTTCTAAAAGTTTATACCTTAGTTTTACCGCTAATAATTCGGGTGCAACCAGAGTCAGAGTCAGAATCGATATGTCTGTCTATGTTTGTCTCCATATGACGCAGCCCAGTGGGTCACAATCCCTTTGATGTCTACTTTTGGCTTCCTATGTATTGTTTACCCTGCCAACTCCTCTAATGTCGTTCATTATTTGTATAAAAATGGACAGTCCTGGCTGGGACAGTTGAGTCCATGCTGAATTTGATAGTCTATCTATGATGTGAGCCCATCAACGTCCACTCCATGTGGTTCTCGGAGTGCCGGTGTCACCTCAAAACAGCCCTGAGACGTCTCATAAATCTCCTCCGACCATCTCCTCATTGTCCTTGTGGGTGCTGGCTGATTCTTTACCAAAGATACTTCAGGTGCACCAGATTGACCTGTGTAGCGCCAGTGTGAAGGGGAAGGCTTTAGGATGTATTTAAGATTTTAGGAAATTTAGACTTGTCTCTGCTTTTTGTTATGTTGATGTTTGTTATGTATGCAAGTCTGTCTTTATGGTCAAATTGGATAAGGATAAAAAACTTTATTGATCCCATATCAGGGAAATTGCACGTTACAGTGGTAGCCCGTGGTGTACAATACAGAAAAGTAATAAAATAAAAAAAATAAAAATAAAAGGACTCTTATATTATGTACATTGCTATGTACATTGTACAGTATATACAGAAATGAAAATTATGTACAGAAGGAGTGTCGGACAGTGTGAATAAAAATGAAGGTGCAAATAAGATGTGCAAATAAAACATTCCAGAGGCAGGATGATTATTTAGTGCAAATATGCCAACCCTGGGTTATTGGTGCTACATTAAGAGTTGTGCATGTTGAACAATCTGGCGGCAGTTGGGATGAATGACCTGCAGTGACGTTCCCTTTTACACCGTGGGTGTAACAGTCTGCTGCTGAAGGAGCTGCCTAAGGCCCCCACAGTCTCGTGTAGGGGGTGAGAGGGGGTGTCCATAACTGATGTCAGCTTGGCTAACATCCTCCTCTCACCCACCTCCTCAATGGAGTCCAGAGAACAGTCCAGGACTGAGCCAGCCCTTCTGACCAGCTTGTTGAGTCTCTTCCTGTCCCTCTCTGAGCTTCCACAGCTCCAGCAGACCACAGCGTAGAAGATCACTGATGCCACCACAGAGTCATAAAAGTCCTAAGCAGTGACCTGCACACTCCAAAGGACCTCAGTCTCCTCAACAGATGAAGACGACTTTGGCCCTTCTTGTACAGGGCGTCTGTGTTATGAGTCCAATCCAGTTTATTGTTGAGATGAACACCCAGGTATTTGTACTCCTCCACGATCTCAACGTCCAAACCCTGGATGTTCACGAGTGCAGTGTGAGGAGCCTTCCTACTGAAGTCTATCACCACCTCCTTTGTCTTGCTGGTGTTGATGCGCAGATGGTGATGACTTCCCTGTCCTCCAGTTCGTTCCCCTCAGACACACGTCCAGCGATGGCTGTGTCATCGGAGAACTTCTGGAGGTGGCAGCTGTCCGAGTTGTGGCTGAAGTCCGATGTGTAGAGAGTAAGGAGGAAGGGAGAGAGAACTGTACCCTGTGGTGCCCCCGTGCTGCAGACAACCACGTCGGACTCACAGTCATGGAGCCTCACGTACTGTAGTCTGTTGGTGAGGTAGTCGGTGGTCCAGGCAGCTAGGGGACAGTCGACTCCGGCTCCCTCCATCTTCCCTCTCAGCAGTGATGGCTGGATTGTGCTGAAGGCACTGGAGAAGCCAAAGAACATGACTCTCACAGTGCTCCCGGTGCTCTCTAGGTGTGAGAGTGACCGGTGCAGCAGGTAGATGACAGCGTCATCCTCATCAATACCCGGTCGATATGCAAACATTTTCAGTTTGACATTTTCTATTTACTTTTGTTATTGGAGATTGTTGTTAGATCCATTATATTAAAGTTATCTCTTATTTGCTTTTACCTTGTTATATTCTTTATTCTTGTTATATTGTTTCTCATTACTTAATGTTTCTTATTATTTGCTAATGCTTAATATTCATGATGCTTGATGTGTCAACTCGAACTTCTCTGGTCTGGAAGTGACATTGACTGGAGACAGAGCTGCAGGTCATGACCCAGGAGCTGTTCTTTTAATCTGTCTGATATGGAAGAATGTGCTGTTTGCGAGCTAAGCTAATCAAATCAGTGAAGACCTACGTATAATCTCACCATTATGATTTACAGTCTTTTGCTTTGTTTGGGACCTGCTATCTTGTGTTTTCCCCCTCCCTTTAGACACATTTGAATTCTGTGTAACTTGGAACCTCCTAATTTCAATAAAAGAAGGATGGCGGGAGGTGTGCGTCAGAACGTGTTGGAGATCTGTAACTGAGCACATCTCTCCGTTCTCCTTGCAAGTAAAATTCAAAACTGTTGTCTTTGCCTCATTTGTTTTTCTCATGTTTCAGGTCGTTTGAACCTAACAATTGTGCAACATTATTTCCAGGCATTGTACAATCCGTTTATTGGTCTTGTATCAATCAGCAACTAACCATAGTTTATAGGTGGCAATTATATTTGTTGATCCTTGTTTCACGTGGTTACATTGTTAGGTATCTCCGGTGCAGCTGAACCTGTCTTTCTGGTCTAACATTTTGTGTGAATTGTGTCTCTTGAAACACACGTGGTCATTTTAGTGTGATGGTTCCTGAATAGAAATGGTTATCTTATTGCTTGTTGGTGATGAAGATAACTTTGGATTTCACTCTGGTTCCCTCTTGGCAGGTCTTGAATCCAACAACACAAGTCATGGACGAGTCCTCCAGTGAGAGCAGCAGGCCAGGTTTTGTGTTGGCCGACTACGGCGTCTCCGCGGTCATGCTGGTCGTCTCGATGGCCATCGGCCTGTTCCACGCCCTGAGGAAAAGCTCTAAGGAGACAAGCATTGACGACTTTTTCACCGGTGGCCGGTCCATGACGGCCGTGCCCGTCGGGCTCTCTCTCTGCGCCAGTTTTATGTCAGCCGTCCAGGTTCTGGGTGTTCCCTCTGAGGTTTATAATCACGGCTCCAAGTTCATCTACATGTGCCTCGGGCAGAGCATCAACTCCCTGCTGACGGCGTTCTTCTTCCTGCCAGTTTTCTTTCGCCTGGGAATCACCAGCAGCAATCAGGTCAAACAGATTTATAAATGTTGATACCCAACCAAAGTATCGATCCTACAATTTGAAAGTTCTCGTTGTATTTGGACTGGGAAATGGTAGGGAGATTGTTTGGGTTTTATCGGAATGAGGAGTCGAGGTTGGAATCTGACCAAACACACCTGTTGAACGCACCTGTGGGTGAATGAAAGGGGTGAATAGAGGAGGTGAGGACTGACGGGGGATGTGTGCTCAGATATTCTGCTGGGTTGTAACTGAAGCTCTCTGCCTGTCACAGTACTTGAAGATGAGATTTGGCAGAGGGATGCAGCTGCTGGGCAGTATCCAGTTCCTGGTGGTGACTGTAAGAAGCTCAGATGTTCCCAGATGGCACAATAATACCACATGTGCAATGCATGCTGGAAAATGAAATGTTTGATAACTCTGTGATTCTAAGTCAGCCTGTTCGGTAGCATTGTATCCCAGTTTCTGTTCCTTCTAGATGCTTTACACCGGAATCGTCATCTACGCTCCCGCTTTAATCCTCAACCAAGGTGGGGGACGCCGCCTGACAGTGTTTCATCAGTCTGGAATTTCAAAGTTCTGAGAAATAGTTCCCCTGATTGATTCAACTGTTTTCCTTTTCAGCTTCTGGACTCAACATCTGGGTGTCCCTGTGTTCAACGGGGATCATTTGCACAATTTACACGACCATGGTGAGGACCTGGAAACCCTGAACCTTTTAATCTGCCCTTTTAATCCACGGCACAGTGGAAATAAACTGGATATTACATCTTGAAGGCGCGTGTTGGCTCTAGTTAATGAGTTAATTGTTTATTTTTTGCTGATGGAACCTTCCAAAAAGCACTGGTTCCACTGGTCTTTGAAAAACTCAGTTAATAACTCTGTTAATAATAATCCTGTGTTTTATTTAGTCTGTGTCAGCTGTAAAGGTGTGTTTTTGTCTGCTACAGGGGGGCATGAAAGCTGTGATCTGGACTGATGTATTCCAGACATGCGTGATGCTGTTGGGCTTCCTGGCCATTTACATCCACGGCACAATTCTGGTTGGCGGTCCTGGAAAAGTCCTGGAGATTGCCAATAATGGATCACGTATTAATTTTGACGAGTAAAAACAATGCTACCGTTTAGCTGCATTTGCAAACTTGAAAGATTTGGTGCTGGAAGGAGGAGAGTCTCTTTAAGATGGTGAAAATGTCAGAGTAATTGTGTGAAATGGTTTCAAAATACATTAAAAGATGTGGAAAACGTGCATTACCACATGCAGAATTTAATGTTTTTCCCCCAAGTTTTGATCCTGACCCACGAAAGCGGTATACCTTCTGGACCCTGTCGGTGGGCGGGGCACTGGTGTGGCTGGCCATGAACGGCGTGAACCAAGCTCAAGTCCAGCGGTACATCTCTTGCAGAACAGAAAAACACGCCCAGTGGTGAGTGGAGACCAGTTTGGCCTTCATACCAAGCACCGAAACATCTCAAATTCACCTGTATGAGACATAAAAGTAGCAAACAGATGGTTCGGTGAGCTGGACCTAGCACAATGCTAATGCAGGCCGGTTGAGTATTTTATATCTATTTTGAAATTGCACCACAGCAATGATCAATATCTAATTTGTTCTGCCTTCCTTACATTATATTACTACATTAGATATGACATCAGAAAAGGGCAGAAAACAGCAGCCATGATGGTGAAATTACAACCATGAAGGGTGACACAGGTGTGGCTTCGGTCCATCTGTCCTGATCCAACCTTTGCAGGACTGGAGGCGGTTCCCGAGGAGGAGCTTTAGTCCTGACCCTGTCAACGTTTCTGTCAAATTCAGGGCGGTGTTTGTCAACCAGGTGGGACTGTATATGATTGTGGGCAGTGCGGCAATCTGTGGGATCGTCATGTTTGCCTATTATAGCGACTGTGATCCGCTGAAGTCTGGGAGGATCGCTTCTCCTGATCTGGTACCGCCAACACATGCAAATAAATGCTTCCCTCTTGACACACATTTTTGAATCAGTGGAATGAACTATGAACTAGCTTGTCTCTCGTTCTCTCTGTGTCTGCAGTATGTCCCATATTTCGTCTTGGAAATTTTCCAAAATCTCCCTGGTTTTCCAGGTCTTTTCCTGGCCTGTGCTTATAGCGGGACCCTCAGGTATTTACATCCTTACATGCGTGAAATCAACTGAGTAAATGCCACTAAATATTTAATATCTGGATCATAATGGCTTTTTTACAGCACCGTCTCCACAAGCATCAACGCCATGGCTGCAGTAACCATCGAGGATCTGCTGAAACCTCGAGTGCAACACATGACCCAGAAGAAACTCTTGTTCATTTCACGAGGATTGTGTACGTCTTCTCGCCAAAGAGGCTTTTTACTGTCCTGCGTTATTGAAATGTTAGACAAATGTGGATTCAGAACATTTGTGAGCATTATTGCAGTTTTTTTCCCCCCTCATAGCTGTGCTGTATGGAGCTGGATGTTTAACTTTAGCTGCCCTGTCCTCCTTCCTGGACTGGGGTGTGCTTCAGGTAAAATGTGTGTGTGTGTGTGTGTGTGTGTGTGTGTGTGATTTGATTTTTCTGCCTCTCGTTTGTCTTGCAGGGCTCCTTCACTGTCATGGGTGTGGTCAGTGGTCCTTTATTGGGTGTTTTTACTTTGGGGATCTTTATCCCAGCATCAAACAAACTCGTAGGTGAATCGTTTCATCCCGTTATTTCATCCCTCATTCAGAAAAAAATGATGATAATTGTTCTTATTCTCGCATTTTTATTTACCTATTTATAATCAATTACTTTGGGTCATTGATAGGTCAAATATACATCAATGTACATACATCATTGGCAGTTTTGCAGTTCAATAAATGTTCACCTTTTGACCTTACCAAGAAATATCAGGATTGAAAAGGAAGACGACCTTTGACCCCTGTCTTGGATCTACCAGGGGGCCTTCTGTGGATTCATGGTGGGTTTCTCTGTCTCGGTGTGGCTCGCCATTGGTTCCACTCTTTACCCACCCAGTCGGGAGACCATGGGCGTCCTGCCGAGCTACGCGGACAAGTGTGCAGCCGGTAACCTCACGCTGACCCCCACCCCTCCACAGGACCTGGAAGCCATCTCTGTCCTTCATCACAACAGCGATCAGGGGTTTGTAAAAATAAAAAACAGTTGGACATAGATGATTAAGGTAAATAAATGTTTCCATTTCACAGTCAGGATGTTTTTGTTCCTTATCTGAACTTAAGGGGCCTGCACTACTTCTACTCCGTTTCTTACCTCTACTTTGGTGCCATTGCGACAAGTTCGGTTGTTGTAGTTGGACTCATAGTCAGCTACGTGTACGGTGAGATGAGAAGCGAGAAAAACTGCTGATACACCATGACATATTCCTAAAAATCCAATAAACACTGAATTGAGGTGTTGCGGAATCGCTGACCTTGTAATAAAACCTTTATATTCTTTCTGTGTAATATTAAGGTTTTTTTTTTTTTTACTGTGACACTAAAAGCTGAATTCTGACATTCCTCTACACACAGGACCAACCAAGAGGGAGGACATTCCAGAGGGACTGTTGTGGTGGGATCTGAAAAAGAAGGACATGTCGGCAGGAGAGAGTGTATGTTGTGAATTATACATCACTTTTCCAAAGGTCTGCTTTGTTGAATATGCAGAATGTTCCGATCCGGGCGTATGCTGTTAACAAAAGAGCTTTTATGCCGGCTTCTCGTTGCTATTTTGCTTGTCTAAGCCGTAAGTTTTGTCTTTTTTTCTTTAAGACTCGAGCGTTGTCACAGCTGCTTCCCTGTCACCGTACATGTAGAAAAACAGACATGGACCGCGAGGAGGTGAGGGCATCTTTAAATGGCCTTTCTGTTCTGGAGAATGTGTGCTTTCTTTCTCCTCTTGTGGAAGTATGGATAGCATGGGTTTCTGCCTCCTAGAAATGCTAAGTTTCTAACTGGACTCTTTGGTCTGTTACGTTGTCCCGCAGGGATTCAATGAGACGGAACTCGTGCCTTTAAAAGACGGGGCAGAAAGGAAACCATACAGTGAAAATGAAGGTCAACTCTTATAAATACTAAGGGGCAACTGTTGAATACTGTCATCCTTGTTCAGAGGTGGCGGATCGAGTATTTATGCTTAATAAAACCAAAGGAAATCCATTTTAATCAAACATCTTAGCCATGGAAGTATTGTTTGACATGCAAATCTGTGACAACAGACACGTTAATGGGACTTTTTCCTTTTTCTGTGTAAATGTCAGAGATTTTATGAGCAGTGAAATGAGTCCTTAACCAATAAAAACACTATAACTCTGTGCAATGAAAGCTTTAAAAACTTTATGAATATTCCCTGTGCATCCATTCAGAGAAGTTTTACCATAATTGCACTTTTAAACTTTTTGCCTTTTCCTCCACTTATGAAACATTAAAGGATGACTTGTTCTGAACCGGAAATCTGCAGAATCATCATTCCTGACACCTGGAAACCAACAGTGAATTTCAGATGCCCCGTGTTTTAGCATATACAAACAAAAGACAGTAAAACAAGCTTAAAATTGTATCCTAGTTTAGTCTTTTTCTAAACACTAAATCCAATATTTCTGACCTATGTTCTAGATCATTAAAAGACAAATCCTGAATTCTAAACTAAACTGTATTAATTCTAAAATAAATGTGTTACGTATAAGCTTACTGCGTTTGTACGGGTGTAGGATTGTCTCTTGATTTATTGCACCTAAAAAATATTAACCTGCGTATAATGGGTGATAAAATGGGAATTCTGTCATGCAACTTTGCTTTATGAGTGTTGCATTTGTAATCAATTGTGAGTGTGTGCAGGATAAAAGGTAATTCATTGTCATCTTCTCAACCTTTTCACTTTCAAACCTATGTGATTATGTGATATCGATTAGAGGGCTGCCCATGTATGGAATTTCTGTTCAAATTTAAATCTTGGAAGAAATTAGTATTTCCAGAACTTATTTGCTTGGTGTGTTTCCACACAAAGGTTAAGGCTATTAGCATGAATGTGATGAAAGTGGGAACAAATCATTCTGCACCACACGGACCCGATTGGATTGTTAACTTAAAAAAAAGAAACACAAACGGTTTAAACATACTTTGAATTACTTGCATAATATTTCAATCAGGTTTGTGTATACTGACACCTAGCGGCCAGCGCTAATATTACACGTTCAAAACACACTTTCACAAGTTGTCCCGCATTACAAAAACACACTTACTCAAGAGTACAAAAGCAGTATATATCACATGACCATGATTTATTTCATTTTCTCAAATTTCATTCATTCTTCATTTACAGGAACATACAGGCTGCAATTTATTTCCAGACACCCATGACTTCCGGTTATGAACCGGTGGGTAAAGCAGATCCGTCACTGTTGTGGGACTGTAATCCGTGCCCACTGGTCCCAGTCCTCCCCACCAGCGTTGCCTTGTCAGCCCAGTCCTTTACCACTCATCTGCGGCCCTGTTTGAGTCCTCATCCGCGACAGCACAGTCCAGCCGCTGAACACCAGGAAGCGCCAAGTCCCTTTCGTTTAGCTTCTCCAGAAACGAGGAGAGTAGTCGTTTGTTTAAATGGTCCGTCAGGGTCCTCTCTTCTTCGAGCCTCTCCTTTGCCACGTTTCCACCGAGCTCCATTTCTCCTGCCTCGGTGTCCTCGCCGAGTGCCGGGGGGGCGCCGCGGAGGTTCGTGGACAAGCTGTTCAAATGCTCGCCCTCTCCGGACTGCTGCTCCGTCATACTCCCGGCGTCGGCCCCAGATTCAACTTCCATTCGTGATATTAGGGTAGATTGCAGGGCGGCATTCTCTAGTTCCTTCAGACGCTTGCTATGGAGGCCGCGGACCGCAGGATCGTGTTCGGGATGTGGCCCACCGCTTTGCTCCATCATGCTCTGCGTCAGTGCGGCGAGTCGATGCGCAAGACTTCCAGGATGCGTGCGGACACCACCCCCTAGTGGCCATACATATTACAGCCACAATAACGATAGAACGACGATAACTAGCAGATTTAGTGGAATACTCAACGTTTGGATGGGGGTTACCTGGCCAACACTTGAGATTTTTGTAACTGCTACACGCGATTGGGAGTGAGTTTTAAAAAACATAAATAAACCGGAAGGCGTGTCATTCACGTTACGGTATTGGCGACACATGACGATAGCCTTTTTGACTTACCGCGGCTTCCGTAGGGAAGGTTCAGTTTCCATAGAGACCAAAGCAGACGTGTTGACTACTGACGCTAGCTTATTTTATGAAGGCTATGAAACAACACAGGACGAAGAAGACTTACGTATGACTAGAATACCCAAAAACGACAAGTAACAAAACTTTCTTGCCTGGATACTCACCGACGAACAGGACAATTAGACGACTGCTATTAGCTAGTTAGTGAATCCACTGTGGCTGAAGCGTAACGTTAGCTCACTTGTTTACCTGATCGAATATGTCGCTTCAAAGTACCGTATCTGATGAGAAGTAGGCAAGTATAGCTCCACACACTTAAATGCTAATTACATAAGATTGTAAACACATAACGCACTACTACTACTATATATGATATATATAGTATATGCTATATAGGCTAATACCTGCAAAGCATCCACCAACCCTGCTCGTAAATATTGCACTTCTTCTCTGATATGCTTCCAGAGAAACCACTGTGAGTTGATCTGCAAGCCCGCCGGTCAAAATGTCTTTCAGAGAGTTAAGAAGTGAGTCACGTTCCTTTGTCAAAAATTTCAAATTTTTTTGAAATTTCCTTTGTAAAGCCATTTCAATTAGCGGTTTTCTTAAATCACAGCTTCATTTCTTCCAAGCCAAATCCATTGTGGTATGCATACAGTTGAACTTGCTGCCATTCATTTTGTAGATTTCACTGAAATGATGAGGGCTTTGGGCTTTCCTCGCCTGATTTCCATGCAGAGCTTCAGAACTCCAAACTTCCCGTTAGTGGCAGAAATCTTGATATGGCTTGTAAAGAGGTATGTGTCTCTCCGAAGTCATTCCACATTCAATTTTTCTGTCAAATGGAATATTTTCTGCCATTTATCTTCTGCGTTGTGCATCTGTTTCTTCTGCATAGATATGAGCCTACGATGGATATTCCTACTGACATAAGCACGGAGACAGACAGGGTTCTTTTTATCAAGGCGGTGGCCGAATTCATGGTGACATTGTTTTGCGAGTTGGCTATTTAATATCTGCTTTCGGTCAGTTGTCAGATCTTATTTTGTTGTGGTTGCAGGCAAATAAGGCTCACATTGAGCTGAATACCAAGAATGTGTACAAGGCTGATGGTTATGCAGTGAAGGAAATGCTGAAGGTGACCTCACTGCTGTTCAGCGCGATGAAGACCACCGAGGCGGCTCTGGGAGACCGGAATGAGGAGGACAACGTAAAGTTTAAGTTCAACATCACCTCACAGGTAAGAAAAATCCTGTGGTTGTTAACATCATGTGGCTAGTTGAAATACTCTATAATAAACTCATTAAGAGTCTCATGTGGTTGATGTGAGTCTCATGTCTGTGCTGAATGTCTGTCGTCACTCTAGACGTCGGATCTTAAAGCAGCTCGTCAGCTGGCGTCTGTCATCACATCTAAAGGAGCGTCGCTGTGTGATTTACTGGCAAAAGAGGTGGACTTGAAGGTACATTAGCATATGTGATTTGGCGTTTTACAATGTGTGATTATTTTTTGTATCAAAAAATTATAAAATTTGTCAAATAATGTTTATTTTTAAAATGGTATGACTTACTGGTTTGCTGTCTGATATTGCTTATTATCAGTGGTTAATTGGACACCAATTAAATTAATACAGCATTTTAAGATGTGGCACCATTGCAGTTCTAATCCAGTTTAGGCTTTAAACATGTGTTTGTGTGGACGAGACAGAAATACTAGTAGATTTGCAGGTGTTGGTTACCACCTCGTTGTCTCACTATGGTAATAAATGAATCAGTTATCAGTGAAGCTACTTTACCACCTTCATAAATACTAATTTAATCTCTCCAAATGTAGAAACCAACACGCAAGATCATTCTCCGCTGCTTAGGCTTTTCTGCCAACTGTACCAGTATTTACAAAGAAGCTTTTATTAGTCCCACAGAGGGGAAACTTCTGTTTTTATACACAAGATAACAGCAGTATACTTTAACAGGTTTAGAGTCAGTAATCAGCAATCCATGCATGCTCTGGGCATTTGGGGATTCAGTGGCTTGGTCAAAGGCACTCCAGCACTGTCCTGGAAAAAGTCTCACACAAAAAAAAAAGTTAAAAAAATAAAAAAGTGTGGAGATGCCGGGGATTGAACCCGGGGCCTCATACATGCAAAGCATGCGCTCTACCACTGAGCTACATCCCCTACGGATGAGCAAAAGAAGTGACTTTCCCAGACTGCCATGATGACGTCATCTACGTAACCAATACAATGGGGTATATTTCTATGTTCTCCACGATGATCCATGAACTCACATCCGGTTTATCCGCAGGAGAGCCGAAGTGTCGCCATCGCTAAACCTTTCGAAATGAATGAAATTGAGAAGGCCCTGAAAGCTGCCATCAAGGAGGACCTGGTGTGTGTTGTTCCTGATAACCTTTGTTTTTACGACGCACACCTCTGCTTGTGTGTTGTAAATGTGCCGCCATCCGTCTGTTCAATATTCAGGAAAGTCTGGAGACGACCAAAGACATGCTCAGTAAACTGGCTTCTGATGAACCCAGTCTGGACAGTAAGATAGAGAAGAAGAAACAGGAACTGGAGCGAAACCAGAAGAGACTCCGGACGGTACAGAGTGTCAGGTCAGCACACAGCCTGGAGAAAGACAAGGGCGGGTGAGCTCAAAGGGACTCTGACCCTCTCTCATATGTGCAGACCTGCCATTATGGATGAATATGAGAAAATTGAGGAAGAGCTAAAGGAGCAATATGAGCTCTACGTGAAGAAGTTCAGGATCCTCTGCTGCTTGGAGTCCCAGCTGGAGTCATACCACAGACTAGAACAAGAGAGGTTCGAGGTGAGATGAGTGAAAATTGAAGCCATCTTTAGAAATTACAGCTTACATTTGGCTGCTTTGTTCATTCCATTGCAGGAGGCTGAAAACAAGATGAGGATGATGCAGCAAAAACTGAGGCAGGAGGAGAAAGATCTGATGTGGAGCTCCTGTGAGACAACTCGCCACACGTACTCTGGTCACACAGTCCCAGGACGGTTTGGTTTGATGAACTCTGTCTCCTGCAGTGAAAGATGAAGATTCTGATTTGGACCTTCCGGACGACAGGGACTCAGACAGCGACGCCGAAGAGAATCGGCCCTTTCGACCTCGATCGATGAAAGGCATGATGGCGGCAGGTGCAGGCAGACGGGATCTTTGTTATCATCGCACACGAAACCGATCATAACGAACACGGCCGCCCGTTTCACCCCGTTGACCGTTGTTTTTGTTTGCTAGGCCGAGACGCTCGAGTCATCGGTAACATGCAGGGAGGAGACAGTGACGAGGTGAGTTCTGTCACGGTTCCTCACTACTGCCGCCTTTTCATCGAGTCTGCTCTGCGTCTGTGCCGCGGCGGGAGCTCTGACTTGTTTTCCATCCTTATGATCTTGTGGTTCACCTATATTAAAGCCCGCTGTAGCCCCGTCCAGAAGGTCCAGCCCTCATGCCAAAAAGAGATGGAAAGGAAAGGTTGGTGCAGGGCCAGAGGCTCGCCAACACGCTCCCTTATTCTGGCCGTTCCAAAGGAAAATCCATTCCCCAGTGCTTTTGTCATGGTTGATCGTTTCACTTTGTTTGGAATGGATTTTCCTTTTAAATTAGATAGTTTGTTTTTTGTTGTTCTCCTCTGTAGCCTCCCCATGAACCTGAAAGGGATAAAGCGGTTAAGAAGACAAGAGGAAACGAGACAGTTCTATAGAGCCTGACATTTCCCAGTTTGATGCACCTTTAAACCAGTTAGATTACTAGGTGTAGCTTTTAATTCATTCATCCCATTGGTGTCCTCTCCTGTTGCTAATTCTCCTAATTACATCCTTGCGCTCGATAGTTTGCTGGACTGTGTCTGTGGAGGGTGTTTTTGGAACATTCAGATATAAATGTTTGTGCTGCAGAGCGAGGATGGCGAGATTGATGGACATGAGGATGATGATGACGAGGAAGAGGATGACGAGGTGAGCAAGGATTTGGAGGATGACTCTCTGGACGGTCCCATTTCCAGGGTTCCAGGCTTCTACGTAAAACCAGGCATGAGATCGTCTATGTTGGATGACAGCGATAATGATTTCTAATTAAAGACATCCCACCCACAACAACACACATGTACCTAAGCCTTTCAGTTTATTCACAATTGTGCATAATAAATTTACTTTAGTGGTTTTAACTAGTGATGAAATAAAGTTTTATGGTCAGACTAAGAGTACGGTGTGTTATTAACAAAATCTGTACTGAATCTGAAGTTGACATTAAAAAGCTGCTTACCTTTCTATTATTATGGCATCATTGACCCTATAAAAGGATTTGGTCGTGTAGGTTTCAAGCTCAAACACACAGTTGTCGCACTGAACGCTTCTGACGTGCACATGCTCTCACGCTTTGATCCGAGATCATCTAAGAAAACACTCCAGAAAACACACACTTGTGTTGTCACGCTGGCCTTGAGACCAATACAGGTATGTAACCACAAGGTGTCGCCAGACATGTGATTTCAGTCTACTTACAAAGCTTCAAGATAAGGCCTGAGTTATTACGGACCAGAAATGGGACCAGCTCCTACTCAGCCTCAGAGTTGTGAAGAAATGCCTTAAATTCTATTGGATTCTTGTTAAATAATAAGGGTCGAGTTGAGTTAGTTTTCATAGCGTATAGGCGCGCTGAAGGACTGACGTCATCAGTGTGCGCGGTGGGTGTTTTCGGTTGGAGGTGGGGTGGCAGATGCATCTTCCGAACTGTCATCTGCTGTTTACGTACGGGCTGAACTTTTACTCAAACTGGTATGGCACATAATACTTTACGTTTTCTATATAGGTTACCATTGTTTTATCGCTCAACATTGGTTTTAAAAGTGCCCTTGCAGCTCTTTCTTGGGTTAGCCACAGCTAGCACAACCTAGCTTGCTATCTTTCGTTGGCAAACAAAATTGCAGGCTTTTGTCTCATGGTCTCCTGTCTCAACCTTCTCCTCACGTTAACTATGTCCCTTACAATGGTGGTTTCGGGTAGATCTAGTTCACTTAGTATCAGAAAACAGTGTAAATAGATCCACTGTTCAGGAATCTCGGCGGTGTTTCCCCCATAATGCTGAAAAACAAAAACTGCTTACTAAACGCTTTGTGAGCCAGTAATCCCTTGTCAATAACGAGGTTGTGTGTACCATTGTGCCATGTCCAGTGTTGTCAGTGCAAGGCTATAATTAGTTAATATGGGTGTTTTGTATGTCACCAGTCAGATCGATTGGTAGCTGAAGAGCAGCTGTTGGAATGCCAAAGAAGTTCCAGGGTGAGAACTCCAAGGCAGTCACAGCCAGAGCCCGCAAGGCAGAGGCCAAGGCAGTGGCAGATGCCCGCAAGAAACAGCAGGAAGAAGATGCCCTGTGGGAGGAAACTGACAAGCATGTCCTCAAAAAAGAGCAGAGAAAGGTGGGAAAGGCCTCCTTTTTCTCGTATGGCGCCGTGCACACTTCTGGATTTGGCTTCAAGATATGTGGTTTTCTCTTTTTTTGTGCATGCAGACCAAGGCGACTGAACCCATGTTAGGGATATTAATTTGACTGTCAGTGTGATCTGTTAAGGAATTGGTTTGCATCTGTTCAAATATTGTTTTCAGCGACCGCATTATCTGAAGAGTTGCTGCTGGTTGAGGTGAACGATGGTGAAGCAATGGCTCATAAAATGTACCAATTCAAAACCAGAAATATTTAGCATCCTCTAAATCCTGTCAGACTCGGTCCACTGCCAGAAACGTAGGTGTCCTTTTGTTCAGCACTTCTCAAGAGTCCCTCTGACAACAGTGAGGTTCCTCACAGGTTCTAACAGGTTCCTTAAGTGAGTTGATCTCTCTTTATAAACCAGCCTGAGATTCAGATTAGGCCCTTCTGATTGCTCCTAAATTGAAATTCAAGGCTAAAGGTAAGAGCCTGTTTTTAAAAAAAAACTACCGTTAAGGATAAAGCTGGCTAAATTAAAGAATTCTTTTGATAATAACTGCAAGGACATGATGATTGGTACTCCTGAAAGTGTGATGCCATGCCTTTTGCCATTGAAGGGGGACAAAGAGAAGAAGAGGCTTGAGCTTCTGGAGAGAAAGAAGGAAACCCAACGACTTCTAGATGAGGAGAGCGCTAGGATCAGAGGCAAATCTCAGAAGGAGCTGGCATGTGCTGGTAAAGTAACTCGTGCCCAGATTGAGGAGGCGCTTCAGGCAGAGCAGCTGCAACAGGAGCAGCTGGAGATAAAGCCTAAAGGTCAGTCTGTACCAGACAGTTTGGCTGTAAAGCACCACCGTAGCCTGGTCAAATAAAGATTTATTCCCACAGAAATGAGCCACCTGGAGATTCCACTGGAAGAGAACATAAACAGAATTGTTCCTGATGAAGGAACCGTGGAGGCGAGAACAATAGAAGACGCCATCGCTGCTCTCAGGTACTGCGTGTTTTATCATTTTTCCACTTACTGGGAACGTCTCATCATCATGAACTCCGCCTGTCTCCAGCACGGGGCCTGAGGACCAGGACCACCACCCTGAACGAAGGATGAAGGCAGCGTTTGCCGCCTATGAGGAGGCCAACATGCCTCGCCTGAAGAAAGAGAACCCCAACATGAGATTGTCACAGCTGAAGCAGCAGCTGAAGAAGGAGTGGATGAAGGCGCCGGAGAATCCTCTCAACCAACGCTTTACCGCTTACAACGCAAAGTGAAAAACATCCTGCAACTTCCTGGATCCTGGCTTTGAAAATGTGAACTCAATTTAAGTTCCACTGATGAGAAATCACCCCCACAGTGGCAGGTCAAAGGTCACGACTCCTCTTTGTGCCTGTGCGCCATTTCTCTGACAAAGCTGTCTAGCACCTCAACTTCATGATTTTTGGTACTCTCGGGAAGGTGACAAGACCAATTTTGTGAAAGTAACTTATTAAGGTTTGCAACTGGATCGTCATCTTCGTTTTAGCGGTTGATTAAGCTAAATGCTGCGGCTGGTGTGTAGCGCTGACTCTGAGGGGAAGGGACTAATTTCACACCTCTCACTCACAAAGATGCTAGGATTTCAGGTCCAGACCTCAAAATCACTCCCCAGACTCTTATGTTCAATTTATAATCACTCAAAATAACTTTTTTATGGTTACTTATGTAATCAACAAGATGTGAAATAATAAAATGGACATTCAACATCAAAGTTGCTGTTGGTTAATATGCATCAGAAATGCACAAAGTCCATATAAATGTGTCTAATCAGAAGCTCCTATGCTAATGTCACACACATCTTAACCTGGATATCAGCTGAAAAGCCATTCCTACCATTCATAGACTTAAACATTTGGTTTGTTATAAACTCTAAGAAAAAACAGCATCTAACATCAGAATTTCAAAATATTTAAATCACTAAATGTGTTTACATCAAACAGTAGAATAGAAATACCACGTGGCTGTTAAGACTGAAGCCAAATAAAGTTTCCATATGATTTTAACTTAAATGTTCGGGGCATCTGGTGGTCATACTGTGTATTGCAGGATCTCTTCTTAAGAGTATACATTTGTAACCTTTTTGGTTTATGCTGAGCTGATGAATAAACAAGGTGAAGTAATATTTTAGCACCCATGCAGGGGTCTTTGATCCTAAAGCAGCATGTTATGCAACCTTGTATTACAACTGGTTATATGAGGGGTGTAGGTGACAAAATGACTTGCTTGGCAGAGGTCTTCACTCTTTGAGTTCTTTATTTCTAGTTAAATAATTAAAGCAGGATGATTATATTAAAAAAAACATTCGCTTTCACGCACCACATAACTTGTGCACAATCAATTTTAGCCATTTAGCTGGTAATTGACCAATGCGTACAAATAAATATATCCATTAGTCCCATTAAAATAGCAAATATTTCAAAGATAAAGCAATATGGAATTTCCTTTGTCATAAGGTCACAATAAAATTTAGCTGGCGTCAAAGTTTGAAAATTATGGGGAAAATGCCATAAAATTGCAAAAATACTCTTATTTTGGCTTCAGTTCTGTGCTCTGACTCATTTTGTTGCTCTAAATCTGATTCCCATTCATAGCAATCATTGTACGCACTCAGTGTGTGTTTACATTTTTAAAAGCAGGGCTCTTGATTAATAAAAACCTAATACATTTCAGACAGGATGGACTTCTAACATAGGTAACCGATGAATCCCCCTTTCAGTGTACTTGTTTTTGTTCTTGTTGCTTCAGTTCTTTCATGACCTGATTTAAAACCGGCCTTCTTTTGTCCATCACGGACGAGATGAGAGCCTGTGCGACGGCCTTTGAAAAGCATCGATGGCAACTTCAAATGACCTTTGATTCTCCCTAAGAACCAATCAGCCTCCTCTCACTGTTCCTGTTGTTTAAACCTGTGGGTGTGATGTTACCGCTGCGGGTTTATCAGCGTCCGACCTGTTGCTGGACCCTCCCACACTGCATCCATTTGCATGGCAACCCTGCAGCCAGCTGCTGCCGCCCTCCTTCTTTCTTAGCTTTGAATTCTAATCATTACTTTCAAAGGAGAGCGCCTCCAGAGCGGCTTTTATTCAGTGTTTGTCCTGGGAGACACCACATCCAACACCCACTTCTGTCTTTCAATTCTGGAGACAAACGTCCTGTGACACAGAGGTAAGAATACCCAGACTTTAAAAAATGTGTTTAGTGTTTTTAAAAAGGTAATAAAATATATATCTATATCAATTATATTGTTTTGTGGATCGCGTCAGTTGTTGGTTCTGTTTGCTACACAAAAACAAAAAAACAGCACTATTATTAAAAGTAGGATAAGCAGTGATGTATTTCAAGTCATTTCAGAGTCTCCTGTGTTTCAGCATGTGTGTGCATGCGTGGGTGTGTGTGTGTGCATGCGTGTGTGTGTGTGTGCCCACCCTCGCACATGTGACACATCTGTTCCTGACAACAAACTAACCAAATCGGTTTCTTTGCTCCATCCTCCCGGTCAGCCCTGCAGCCCAGTCATGCGTGTGATTCTGGTTAAGCCCACCAATGCCACCCGGCGTCTGGACTCCACAGGTGAGGTCGTGAACGACGGAGACCGCGAGCGTCTCACCTCGAGGGCCACGCCGCCACCGCCGCCTAAACCGTCTGAGGGTGAGTGCAGACAGCGTCTGGACGCTGCTGCTGAGGCGCCTCTTCCCTCAGAGGGGTCGAGCCTGTGCTGCGGGTTTCCTCCGCTCAAAGCGAAGTCTAACGGAATCTGTCCAACGGGGGCTTCAGACGGGACGCCTCCGCCAAAAAGCCGAAACCTAACCTTGTCGGAGCTGAGCGACCACGACTGGCTGCTGCTTCACAGTCAGGTCGGTGGCGGAGGAGAGGGTTCATCTTCGTGCCAGAGCTTGGGCAGTTGTGTGGGGCAACTGAACAGCCATGAGGGATGTGTCTGTTCCTGTCCCCGCAGCCACCAACAGCCCGAGGCTTCTAGTTTGCGTTCTAAACGGGACTCAGTCCGAGATCGGCTCTCCAATCTTACAGGGAGAAGAAGCCTTTTGTCTTCGCCGTATGCCCAAGGTTCTCCTCAAAGCAGCCGAATCTCTACCAGCCACAAAGTGTTGGTGCAGGAGCCTTCAGCAAACTACCCCTGTGAAAATCTGCTGCAGCCGTGCAACCTTTACAAACTTAAAGAAAGTGGTCACGGCACTTTATTCAACATACCCCTGGACTCCACCGACCCAACACAGAAGCCCCGAGGAGACCCTCTGCCCATCGCTCCAGCCGATTTCAACTGGACAGAACTGTTTGGTACCGAGCCGATACTGGTTCAGCAGAGACAAGACTCCCACGACCCGCTGTGCAAGGCCTCGAAAGATCCCTCCATTGTCCACAACTGCTGTCACCTCCCACACAACCCGCTGCCCCCCACCACCCAGAGGAAGCCATCTCCTCCAGCCAGCGTCAGGAGTGTCCAGTCTTTATCCAGCAGCCTGTACAGCTCACTCCAAAACCAGGACTTACTGGAGGAGATAAAACGACAGTGCAAGGTCAGCAGAGTATCAGAGCATGATGTGATCTATGTATGTTTCTAGACGTCTCTGCCTCCCTATACGTCAACATCCAATGTCTGACTTTTCAGAGAAACTCCCACCCCTTCAGTGGATCAGAGCTTTCTCTTCTCAAGAACACCCCCGCAGCCTCGGACATCCTGGAATCTGGAGCCAACGGGGACGCCGTACGTACGCTCTCTCGCTCCACTCTCTCAGACGTCGGCTCTGGCCAGCACCCACTTCGGCTCCTCCACAGCGCCATCCTGGAAGACGCCTTTTCCAAAGTCATCAGGGAGGATTCCAACAAGGCCAACAGTGAGAACGCCACCGGGGAGGAAGGCAGTGCAAAGCAGAAGAAGACCAAGGATATCGGCTACCGGCTGGGCCAGAGGAAGGCTCTCTTTGGGAAGCGCAAACTCTTGAGCGACTACGCGTTGGTCTGTGGGATGTTTGGGATTTTGGTCATGGTGATTGAGACGGAGCTGTCGAGAGTGTTTTATAGCAAGGTGAGGTCCTCTTTATTATATAGTTTTTTAAAAACTTCCCATCAGGTTGTCATGTTGTCTTCATGTTCCTCAGGAATCTATATATTCACACGTGCTGAAGGGCATGATCAGCACCTCCACGGCTGTTCTCTTGGTTCTCATTGTGATGTACCATGCAAGAGAAATTCAGGTATGTGGATGAAGGATCAAGTTCACACACACTTTTGTTTTAGAAACAGTGTACTCATAAAATAACCTTGTTTATTATGAGTATCAGTGCCTCTCCATGAAGGCCTTTCTCTCGCCTTTCTTCTAGCTCTTCATGGTGGACAACGGTGCAGACGATTGGAGGATAGCTATGACCTTTGAGAGGATTCTCTTTGTCCTCCTGGAGCTCCTCGTCTGTGCCATCCACCCTGTCCCGGGCCAGAGCGTCTTCAGCTGGACCACTCGTCTGGCCCGCAGCTACACGGCGGCCGCTGCCGACGCCGACGTGGACGTCCTCCTCTCCGTGCCGATGTTCCTGCGCCTCTACCTGATCGGCCGGGTGATGCTGCTCCACAGCAAGCTCTTCACCGACGCTTCTTCCCGCAGCATCGGGGCGCTCAACAAAATCAGCTTTGACACCCGCTTCGTGATGAAGACGCTGATGACCATCTGCCCCGGTACGGTTCTGCTGGTCTTCAGCGTGTCCTGCTGGATCATCGCAGCGTGGACCGTGCGCGTCTGTGAGAGGTATCAGCTGAAAAAGCACACTCACTCCACTCAATTAACCGAGGATTTATTTATTTGATCTATTCTAATACACCTTTAGAGACAACATTTATTTAGGATCATAATTTTGGATTTGAAATTGTTTTAGTTTCATCAATTTTGTAGTTAATTCAGTGATTATTCGTTGATTAGGGTGGTTGCACAAGTATGCAATTAACCTGTGTAAATTTACCCACCTCATTCACTTCAAATTGAAACATGTTCCGAGTCCTTGTCACGACTGTGCAGGTACCACAATGCGCACGAGGTGACCAGTACTTTCCTCGGGGCCATGTGGCTGATCTCCATCACCTTCTTGTCCATCGGCTACGGTGACATGGTCCCTCACACCTACTGTGGGAAGGGAGTTTGTCTGCTGACAGGAATCATGGTGAGACTCCAGAACGACACGGTGGAAGTCACCCAGACTTATGTAAATTCCATCATCAATGTTTTTACGAAGGTTAAATTTCAGAGTGCACATAAATGTGCCCGAAACGTATGCGGCCATTTGTCTGATCATCATGTCGGAACAGTTTTAGTACTGTAAATGGCGCTCTGCTCTTTAGGGGGCGGGCTGCACAGCGCTGGTGGTCGCAGTGGTTGCAAGGAAGTCTGAGCTCACCAGAGCCGAGAAGCACGTGCACAACTTCATGATGGACACTCAGCTCTACAAAAAGGTCTCAGCATTTCAAATCTATTGGGAGTTAGAAAGTATCCTAACCAAATAGCATCAGTTCTGGTCTGACTTCTTGCATTACAAACATTCCTCTTTAGATAAAAAACACAGCAGCAAATATTTTAAGGGAGACTTGGCTCATCTACAAAAACACCAAGCTGGTCAAGAAGGTGGACCGGGCCAAAATACGACACCATCAGCGCAAATTCCTTCAGTCCATCCACCAGTAGGTCTCCAGTCTGTACACTGTAACCAGTGAGCGGTCAGTTTGTAATATACATGATGTCCAATCAACATTTCTAGACTTCGGGCTCTGAAAATGGAGCAGAGGAAATTGACTGATCAGGCCAACACAGTTGCCGACCTGGCCAAGGTTCGTACGGTGACATTTAAATTCCTCTGATGTTCGGGAATCCGTTGAAACAAGTCTGTTAGTCATTGTGGCATTTGATTGTTTGATATTCACTGTACAGAATAATTTATTTTCTATTATATCTGCATATAGAAAACAAACCAAAACAAGACACAAATGGGCCAATGAATAAAATATGAATTGAGCAGCTTAATGGCTGCACACACACACACACACACACACACACACACACACACACACCACACACACACACACACACACACACACACACACACACACACACACACACACACGGGCTTTTAAATAGTTCACATATATACATTCTTTAAAAAACTTCACCTTTGTCTTCATTTACATTTTTATTTTAGAAATCCACAAGTTGTTGTCATTTTTAAGTTGTTTTTTTTTCGAAAGTAGAGGAATTCTTTCAGTGATTGTTCTAGAAAATTACACATCTCCTTCCATCTGTAACAATTTAACAGTGAGATTGTCTCCACAAGCTTATTGTACCTTCAAAGGTGCAAGTGCAAGGCAGACATTGAGTCATTTTGATGCCGGAGCACTATTTTCCACCCACGCTCACCACCTTCTAAGCAGTTGCTTCGACATCAGATGTGTGAACTGTGGTCTTACTGGTTTCCAGACGCAGAACATGATGTATGACCTGTTGACGGAGCTGCAGCACAGGCGGGAGGACCTGGACAGGAGGATCGTAGCTCTGGAAGAGAAGCTGGACTCCGTCCTTCTCTGCGTCCAGTCGCTACCTGTTGTGCTCTCTCAAGCAATAACTAAGTTACAAAGAGACTTTCTGGATGAGCTGGCCTGCAGGGTCCACTTCCTGTCATCCTCTTTGAGCCCTGAGTGTTGTTCAGTCCCTGCCAGGCAGCTCTATGCAGGACCCAGCACACCAGAGACCCCATGCAGTTTATAAAACTCACCCTGCAACTTTGGTCTTTATGTGAAACCTTTCTTCGTACACACTTTGGTTGCTCTGTATCACATTTATACAGTTACACAATTCAGCCCTGACAGTCTGGGCTGCCGACTGTTACCGACCAGCCTGAATAAAAAGCTAAGTCACTGTTGGAGATTCTGAAGAAAAGGGGATTACTATTCACTCATTTCCTCAGCTCAAAGCTTATAATAGAGGAAAGGCAGGAACGTTTTCAATGCCAGGAGTATTCAAGATGATCCAAGTAACATTTATTTAGAAATAAATTCTCACTTTTTAATGGAAGAGGATGTTTCAAACATCGTAGTTTTGTTTTTTAAAGTTTGTATTTAATCTCTTTTTGAAAGTGTAAATTCTAATCTAACTTTGTAAGTTTTCCGCAGTAGCAATTTTATTTTGTTCAGACTTAATGGTAAATTAAAACATGGCCTGAAAAGTTCTTGACTTTGACTTACTTTTAACAGCATCATTCATAATAGAGTCCATGTTTTTGTTACAATTGGGTTGTAAGAGGAGTGGCACATGATCCAACAATCCACCATCAGCATTGGTTTATTTGTTTAAGTCGAAGTTTAATGTTGGCTAAAATTGCCAAGTTAGGAACACTAAATGAATGGATTCTAAAGAAAATGGACACTACTAATGAACACATACTGTTTTTGTTTGTTCTCTCTTTGTACCTAACTGAACCATTGATGGAGTTTATCAAACAGCATTTTCAGGTCAACTACGGGATCTAACAGTGTTTGACCTTTTCAACAGTATAAATGCTCTTACACCAAACACTGAAGGTCATGCGGGGTGTTGCTCTCAGAAGACTGTTTACCAAGACCCCCATTTGTTTGTCGGGATGCCGGTTACCGCGGAATCTCGCGAGAATATATGGAGGCGAGCTGCACCCACGAGAATGTCATTTCGCGCGCTGAAGCTAAGCTCCAGTCACAAACGTGATTGACAGCTCACTTAGCCAATAATCTTAACATGCTTAAATTATTTCAACCAATTACTGGCCTGACTTTTCAAAGAGGCGGGGAACGAAAGTCTTAAAGAATAACTCATTGATCGATCTCCAACAAGGCATAGTTGGTCGTGCCAGCCCTCTAAAGAAGTTATTTGGGGAAAACGTGCGTTAAATTTCTGAAACGCAAGTTTACATTTTCCTCTTTGACGAACAAACAGGTAAACGTGTTCGCGTTGCATTTGAATGACTTTCAAAGTTGTTTTCATTGATATCTTTACTCAGAAGCTAGCTTACTACGGTTGGCTAACTTGCCAAGTCCTACCTCGTTAGTGTGTAGTTAAAAAACCGCATCAGGATCTGTGGGAACTCCAATATTAATTTAAATCCTGGCTGCTTTTGGCCACCGAAGGAGCTTTCGTTGTACCAAACGTCGGTTTCTTTTACACCATAACAGAACAGTGAAAGCTTTTTGGAAAACAATGTTTTGTGGTTTCCTGTGCATTGAGGAGTGGGTGGTGAGGGTGGTTAAAGAGCGTTGTTTTCTGTTGTTTATCTATCTGGAGCAGAAGCAGGTCAGCACATGGTGACGGTTCAAATCCCTTTGGTCCAACACTGCTCTCCGCGAAAACAAAACAAACGCGCTCCAACACAGTTGGTTTTATATTTGCCACGCTCATCTGTTTGTTGCGAGGCGCTCTTGTTTTTGCACGTGTTTGGAAATGATCATTTTCTTTTTTTTTTCTTTTCTTTTTTAAAAAAATGCTCTTCGTTCGTCACTCATTTTTCGTGGGCGGCTGTAGTTTGTTCGATGGTGGTAGTGGTGTTTTGATCCGTGGTATTTAGTTTTTTTTTTCCTGGTTGAGCTTGGAGCGTAGATGCGAAAATGGGTGACCGTGGTGCGGACTGTTGGATAAGATGATCTTTGCATTTTTTATCATCGATCAAAGGCTGTTTACAATGTAGCATTTCTGCGTGTTTTATTGTCATGGAAGGAAGGCACATTGTTAGCTAGCGCTCCCTCCTGTCCGGATGTGCTTGCTTTTTAAAAGAACTGGGAGTGGCCTGCAGCCCATTTTCCCGCACTGTATTTAAATAAGCTAGATCCCTCCCTTTGTGAGATCCTATACAAATGACAGCCAAGTTCTGACAGCAGCACAATGAACAATGCACTCATATTTCTGCCACAGTGAACAGTTGGCTCTTTAAAAATCATTTATTAGGCGGGCTCCTGCCTTCACTCATACCGAAAGTTTACTGAATGAAAATGAGACCAATACCAATCCTATACCAAGGTTTCAAAATAAATTATATCAAGATGGGGAGGTTTATTAGTGATGATATTCAACTGTCTTACTGACAGTAAAGGAAATGTTGTTATTTAAAAATAATTGCAAGTCTCCACATGTCACCCACTCCAACAAGCATAGAATTTAATGGCCTGACTTTTGTTAATAAAGTGTAGAATGTTTCAAATTAACCTGATGTTGACAATAATCAAAGGAACATGTTAATTTTATTCTTGTGTTTTGTGGTTGGTACAAATAGTTGTAGCATCTAAAAGACATTAACCATGAGAACTGGTGTATGTTCTTGGCCTGACACAGAGCAGCTGCCATGTGGATTCAAGTGCGCACAATGGATGGGAAGGAAACCCACCGGGTGGATTCTTTGTCCAAACTCACCAAAGTGGATGAATTGCGCCAAAAAATCATGGAGCTGTTTAAAGTGGAACCAGAGAGGCAGAGGCTGTTCTACCGTGGCAAGCAGGTGAACCGGCGGGGTTAAAATCTACTTTTTATTTCATAAAACGGCCCTTTTAGATCTGTAAATACTCAGTTTGAAGTACTCCAGTCTTGTTTAGGGATGAAATATTAGTGAGAGTTGTAGCTAGAATGAATTGTCCTATTTTTTTTATTTTTTTTCCATTAGATGGAGGACGGCCATACCATTTTCGACTATAACGTGGGCCTGAACGATATTGTGCAGCTGCTTGTCAGGCAGAAAGCGCCCCCTACTGAAGAAAACAAAAACAAGGACAAAGAAGCTGAACTCTCTGATTCTGATTCGGGTTGTGGCTCCACCCAGAGTGAGTCCGACAAGAACTCGACCCATGGTGAGGTCGAAGGTCAGACTGCCGGCACGTCTGCCCAGACAAACACCCCGGAGCTGGTTGATCCTGGGTTTGGGCTCTACAAGGTGGATATTTCTAAAAGTTTTTGGGATTAAATAATTGTTGTTGTCACTTCAAACTGCAGATAGAGTAATGCTTTTTTGTGAACCTGTAGAGACACAAGACATTTTTCTCTGTTCAAAGATCAATGACCTCATAGACGCACGGGACCTTAACATGGGGGCATGGTTTGAGGCCCAGATTGTGAACGTAACAAAGATGGCAAAGACCCCAAAAGAGGGCGCTGGTGAGGAAGAAGCCGAGGAAGAGATATTTTACCATGTTAAATTTGAAGAGTAAGTATTTTCTTTTTAAAAAAAAACATTTTTCTTTTTTTCTGACTGTATAAATGCACACTATTGATTTATTTTGTAGCTGAAAATCCTGGTTGCACAATAAGGCTACTGGCACACTAGATATGCTGTAATCACATTTCAGATGCAAGGCAGATTAGAGTGTTTTACGTAAGACATGAATTTGAAGACATCAACCATTTAAAGCATTGATCGATTTTGACATTAGTTATTCTATTTATTACCACAGCTACCCAGAGAATGGAGTCATTCAGTTGCTTGGCAAGGATGTGCGACCCCGGGCCCGTACAGTGTATCAGTGGCATCAGCTGGAATCAGGAATGATTGTCATGGTCAACTACAATCCAGATGACCCCAAGGAGCGTGGCTACTGGTACGATGCTGAGATTCAGAGGAAGAGGGAGACGCGCACCCTGCGAGAGATCTATGCCAAAATCATCCTCGGGTTAGTATTTTAACTCGCTGTATCAAGCCGCACCGTTCCCTGTGCATTTTGGCTAATGATGCTGCTGTTCACTTGTAGCGATGCAGGTGATTCCCTCAATGACTGTCGAATTATTTTCCTGACTGAAATCTACAAAATTGAAGAGGTTGGTTCTCTTGGAGACGTTCCAGCTGGATCTGAGAGTCCGCTAAAAAGTATGAAGAAATTTTTCCATAAATATGACGTGTAAACAGTTGAAATCAAACATGTAACATAAGTGATGAATGGGTGTAATCTTTTGGATGATATATTTATTTATTTATTTTTTCTTCCCTTAAACAAGGCTCTAAAACTACAAGTTGTGCAGATGTTACTATTATTGATGCTTCAGGCAATTTTTCTGCATTTTTAAAATGAATTTATTCTGTTGACTGTGTTCTCTAGGATCTAATGGCCCCGAGTGCAAGGACTGTAAGGATAATCCAAATGTCACCTGTCGCTCGTGCAACTGCAAGGTTTGTGGCATCAAGCAGGATCCAGACAAACAGCTGCTGTGTGACGAGTGTGACATGGCCTATCACATCTACTGCCTGAACCCTCCGCTGACCTCCATCCCTGAAGACGAGGACTGGTCAGTGGGGCAAAACACATTTCGTTTATCAGTTGGTTCGTGTTTGTCTTCACTCTGTTTATAGCGTGCCTGTCGCATATTCTCAGGTATTGTCCGGGCTGTCGCAATGACTCGAGCGAGGTTGTGCTGGCTGGAGAGAAACTGAGAGAAAGCAAGAAGAAATCTAAGATGGCTTCGGCTAGCTCCTCCAGCCAGAGGGACTGGGGCAAGGTGAGTCTTGAAGCATATATTTAGTCACCATTCTGATTGAGCTATATTATAGGTAATTGTGGATGAAAATGACGTGCATCTTCCACTTTAGGGAATGGCCTGTGTTGGTAGAACCAAGGAGTGCACCATTGTTCCCTCCAATCACTACGGCCCCATCCCAGGCGTTCCTGTTGGCTCCCAATGGAAGTTCAGGGTTCAGGTTAGTCATGCAGATGTGATTTAAAAAAAAACAAAAAACTTGTGACCCTCTTTTTGGCAATAAGATCTTTAAAAAAAATAAAATTATTGTGGTTCTAAAGGTCAGTGAATCCGGTGTCCACCGTCCGCATGTAGCTGGTATTCATGGGAGGAGTAATGATGGTTCCTATTCTCTGGTCCTGGCTGGAGGCTATGAGGATGATGTGGTGGGTGTTGTGCCAAATCCTTCTCCTTAGAAGTCAGTCATTTTTTTCTTTTGTTTCTTATGACATTTATACTAATTGTGTTTCTAGGATGATGGTAATGAATTCACTTACACTGGTTCGGGGGGCCGAGATCTTTCTGGCAACAAAAGGACAGCCGAGCAGTCATGTGATCAAACACTTACTCACATGAATCGGTATGGTGTCACACTCCTTTGAATGAAGTGAAACTTTTCCTTTACTCAGGGCGACATTCACTAATGTGTAAATGCTGTTTTTATTATTATTTTCTTTTATAGCGCCCTGGCTCTTAACTGTAATGTTCCCGTCAATGACAAAGTTGGAGCAGAAGCAAAGAACTGGAAGGATGGCAAACCCGTCCGGGTTGTGCGCAGCTGCAAAGGTCGGAAGCACAGTAAATACGCTCCCGAGGAAGGAAATCGATACGACGGAATCTACAAGGTAAGAGGGGAAGGCTGAACTGTTACACTGATCCCTTAAAGGTCGATGAGATGTGTTTAAAGTTAAATACCTTATCCCTGCTTTCCTCAAGGTGGTGAAGTACTGGCCTGAGAAAGGGAAGTCTGGCTTCTTGGTCTGGAGGTATCTGCTGAAACGAGATGACGATGAACCGGCACCGTGGACCAGAGATGGCAAAGAACGCATCAAGAAGCTGGGCCTAATCATGCAGGTAAGGCTGACGGGGCTACTTTATCCAAATCAGCGTCCCCTGTAGCATCTTTTTACAGGCCGTTGCAGCTTTTGGAGCCAAACTAAAAGTCTATGTGGTAGTTTGTCATATTAAAATAAAATGCCAGTATTGATTTGAGCCTGGCTTTGTTACAGTATCCTGCCGGTTATCAAAAAGAAAAGGAGAACAAAAACGAAGTCGAAGTGGAGGAAGGAACCCCCAGTAAAGCGAAGAGGAAGAGAAAATCTCAAGGTAATGATGAGTGGAGTACTTTCTTGTCCTCACCTTAGTTATGATTTGTGTAAACTGTGTGTTAGACTTTCAAAGATGAGTCAAGAACTTAGCATTACATGGAATGTTTCCACATTTAATTCTGTTTTTGTTAGTAAAGTTACATTTCTTTTACAGAATCATCCAAGAGTTCACCAGCCAAAACTCCTAAGAAAGTAAAAGTGGAAGAGTACAAACTTACCAGGGAACAGAAGGCGCTGATAAAGAACGACACGGCAAACAAAAAAGTGTGGGACGAAGCCATGCAGTCACTGTCACTGGGACCGGTGAGGATGGCGACTTACCTTCACATCCGTGTGGCCTTCACAAATGTCCTAACACGCTTTGCTTTTGTTTCTCCCAGAAATTCTTGAGCAAAGTTGAAGAAGTTTTCCTCTGCATTTGCTGTCAAGAAGTGGTCGATCAGCCCATCACCACAGAGTGCCAACACAATGTCTGCAGGGTGAGAAACCATCCACTTGGTGTTTACGCACAATCAGCGGAGTACATGCTGATGACGCTGTTTCATTACTTAAACTCCAGGAATGCCTTCAGAGGTCCTTCAAAGCGGAGGTATACACCTGCCCTGCGTGCCGGCATGATCTGGGCAAAAACTACTCCATGGCTGTCAACAAATCCCTGCAAGACATCCTAAATCAGCTGTTCCCAGGATACAACAACGGGCGATGATCGTGGGTCCTGTCTGCAAAGGTCATGTGGATGCCTGACGTAAACTGTAAGGGGAAATTTCAGTAGAGGCAATAAAGAATCAGTTTCTCTTAATATATTTTTTATGATTTTAAAAACTACAATTTTGAGGACTCGGTGCTACCACTTTTACATGAGATCTGCCATAATGTGTAGTTAATGTTAAATGGAAAGTTGACGTTGTATCTAAACCATTATTCCGGTAAATTTCGCCAGTGTTTCGTTTTGTTCCATTAACTTCTACTAATGTTTTTGAAAAAGTAAAATGCATTTTACTTTTGATTAAATCCCTCCATGTTTAGCACTCCCCAATTTACAATTAACTTGTGGCTTTTGTTGCCCCGCCAATTATTTTCTCAACTTGTACACGTTCATTCAAACTGAGTTGGCAAACTGTTATCAGCTTTCTAATTTGCACTGACATGAAACCAAATTGTAGATGATGCTTAACAGACCATCTTTATTCTAAATCTCTAAAAGTGTCTTTGGGAGAAGTGTCGTCGAACATGATTGCCTTCTTTTTTTGGCTGTTTCCATTAATACCGTTAATGCCTTTTGTCAGAAATGGTTCGTGAGTTACAAATTTGCTATGTGGAAAGATAAATATAAGAGGCTCTTGAAGCCATTTTACCTTTATAGATGTCATAAAACCCCAGTGGGAACAATCTCCAGGCCTTAACCAAATCTAATATCTTTGTATTCTCTGTTAAGAATTAAAACTTGTAATTAACATGATTCCGTTTTTCCCTTACTGCCATTTGAAAAACACGTTTCCATCTTTTGTTTTGACTTTTGGAAAAATGCTGGCATCTAGTTGAATTCTCAAGGATATTTCCTACTTTATGCAGAAATTTCACCTTTTTAAAATATGGTTGCCTTGTTGTGACATGGTCTTCCAACAGCAGTGTGTAGAAATGCCAGCGTTGACTTCCTACAGATTAAACCTTTGCAAAGGCTGGGAAATGTATATTTTCTGAAATTGTATAATTTTCTCCCCCCCTTTTTTAGCTGTTTTAGTCTTGATAGTTTCACAATTGTTCGCACATGTATTGTGCAAAGATTTGTTAATACATTTTCAGTATTACTCAATAAAAAATGAAAAATTGTGTCATGTTTTTATTGAAATTAACCTGACTTTATCCGCACTGGACGTTTATTGGCGGCCCATTTAAATGCCCGGTTCTGCATATTATAGTAACCATATCATGGTTCTTGCCTTCTAGCCTAAACCCCTAAAGACATTTTGGCTAAATGTGTTTTGAAGGTAATTTTGATAGGTTTGTTTTTTCTATACGCGACATATTTAAGAAGGAAAAAGACCCCGTACTGCGTACGTGAGAGACGTGTATATCGAGTAATTAAGCAATCAATAGATGTAAAGCTAGGGAGTAAAGATAATTTCTATTGGTTGTTTTGTGTGTCGATCACCGGATGAACCAATCACATTCTTGGATTTGTGACCACGTGAACTCGTATACAAAGCTAAGCCAATCACGAAGCCGCGTTTTTGAATGGGGTGTAACTCGGTGTAGCATCAGTTAGCTTAAGCGAGATGAACACAGATCCTTGCATTTTTTTAACCAAACAAAATTGATTAAACAAGAACGGATTAAAGACAGTCGTTGCTGCAGGAGGTAAGATTTGCCACCCAGGACTTAATTTCATTGGTGTTCGAAATTTGGAGTAATTGTTGTTTTGTGGTGTCCGTCGTCAATGTTTTGTTTGGTCTCGGTGCAGCTATGGAGGTGGCTGCATTGACGTTAGCTCTCAGGCGATAAGGTAGGGGGAAGTTGTGTGACGTTAGGGTGATGGGAATAGGTGTATTACTCGCTGATACTAATTTGTTCGAATTATTTAGAGGTGAACGTGCATTCGACGTTGTTTTCAATTCAACACGCATCTGAAGCCTATCTTCACTGTCACCTTAAATGAAATGCTAACCATTAGCCAATAGCAGCTGTGCGAAACCGCCGTCCTCGCTAGCGAAAACAGCCACCTGATCGCCAAGTAGCCTCATTTTACTCTCACTATCCAAATGAACAATTTAACTTTTGTGGAGATTAGACACAGTTTGTGGGACATTAGCCGATACCGGCCCCAGGCAGAGTTAAATGGGTCATGCAGGCCCTTTTTGTTGTGTTCCGACAGCTGGGGTTCATGTTGCTTCCTCCTCTTGGTGGCCCAGTCCTGCCTTCTAAAAAAGGACTTTCTGTTTGCTCTGCAGTTATAAGTTGATGATGACGAAATCGAAACGTTAAACATTATTTAGTTCGGCTTGCACGGTTAATATTCTGCTAGTTGCAGCACTACGGGCTGTTTGTGCAAATAACTTTGAACCGACTATTTGCTCTGTATTCGTGTGAATGGTTGGTAGTAATTGCAGTGACAACATGTGCAATATTAATATTATTATTAGCCTGCAGTGAATTACACATAACTTGTATGGAAGCCCTACCAGCTGAAGTCCAGAAACGCCGCGGGGGGGTGGGGGTGACACAGAGATCAAGATCCACATGATTAAGTCTCTTGATTCTGGAAGGAGCAAAGCCAGGGGGCCTATGATCCCCAAGAACATCTACCCTTTGTTTAACCACTGTTTAGGAGATAAGTCCCTTTATGACTACCTTACCATAGTCACAGCTATATACCTCCAATATAGCAGCGACCTAGACTCTCTGACCCGAATCATAGCCCATCACCTACTCTCTCGAGTGCCACCCTCAAATAAAAATAAAAATATTAAAATTAAATGTATGGCTGCAGAAAGAGGGACCACAGTCACCTGTTGTAGGACGTAGAAAAGTTTTATAATCAATACTATTGTGCAATTCTTGCCAAATGCTTTGCTCAACTTTTGAGGAACATGACTAAAGTGTAGAGCCGCCTACACCACAGCATTAAGACTAAGAGTCAGGATTCAAGCGCTTCATTTTCACAAGTCTTGACCAGCACTTTACATGAATGGATAAACACATACGTGCCATTTATCATGAGTAGAATGGTGTTTATAAAATGACAAACGAATCTTACTCAAGCGATTACATCTGACAGCATTAACAGTCAGGATTAAAGGTGTCTGATTAAAGTACAGCTACATGTGTTGATAGCAAGCCCTTAAACCACCAGAACCATGGTGCAGCAGAACCAGCCCACTGCCAGCATGTGCTCATCTCGGCCCGGCTCTCCGGGTGTAAGAGCCGGTCTCCTGGCATGTCCTCCATGCTGTGGAGCAGGGCTGCCAAACCCGAAGCACACTTTAGGTTGTGGGCCGAACAGGATAAACATTTATTGACCACACTAAAAGTAAATGTTTCTGAACATGAATAGGAATAAAAACAGACAGGAATATTAGTCTACAGTAATATGCTCTAGATAAATACAGTGGGACCTCCACTTACGAACGTCTCTACATGCGAATTTTTCAGGTTACAAAGCGTCTCAACGGGAAAATATTTCCTCTTGTTACGAAGGAAATTTCAGGATACGAAGGTCAAAAATACGCTACCGCTGCTACTTGCAGCTCGTGGAGTTTAGCGAACACAAACTTGCTTGTAGCTGCTCTGCCATTGGCTATCGCCTAGCATCTTCCTGTCATCCCATTGGCTAGGAGGGACGTCAATATGTACAAGTTTGTGTGTATCCCAGCGTCGCCTTCGTTTAACTTTTATTTATTGTGGGTGTCAGTATGTTTGTCTTTTAGATGGCGGTGTTACCACAAGTGTTAACGTTCGTTGCTAGTAATGACGGCTAATGTAAGATTAGCCTGTAATAAAGTTCATTTTGCTCCTGGAGAAGCCTTGCACTGAATTTATTGTGAATTTATTTATTTATTGTGCGGTGATCTAATTGTAACATGTATTTGTTACATGTTTTGATGCATTTTTATGATTTATAAAAAAATTATGTCCGAATTTTTGGGGGCTTGGAACGGATTAGGGCATTTACATGGAAAACGCGTCTCTACTTACGTAATTTTCAGGTTACGAAGCAACTTCGGGAACAAATTAAATTCGTAAGTAGAGGTCCCACTGTATATTTCTTGTCAAAATTAAGAGTTACAACTACGAACATGCTGCAAAAAAAACATAAAAAAATTTAAAATGATGCTTTTCCACAGAAGTCAAAACATTTTTCAAAGTTTAAACTATTTAAACTTTAAATATCTTTAAGTATTTCTGCTCTCCACAAAAATGTTCCTGTCAAAATTCAAAATATGAGCATGGTCCAAAACCCCCAGGAAATGTAAATCAAAGTTTGCCTTCTATCAAACCCCTCAAACCGGATCAGCAGCTGTATTTCTGCTCAGGCTCACATTTGCCAACATCTGCTTCACCTTCAGCATACGGTTCTTCAGAACCCCCCCCGTAAATGACCGGGCTTTGAAAGGCTCTGTATTCAGAATCAACTGTTCTTTCCGCCGTTGTTAAGGACAAGGTTTGACGTTACAATAGGTTTGCAAACATTAACATACGCTTACCTTGAATGACGTGAGAATGTTCACAGGTACGGAACAAGGCAAGACAGCCGTTGCACTGCATTATGGGATCTGTAGTTTGTTATCAGCGCTTCATAACGCCGGATCATTAATAACAATAACAATATATAAATGTAAAATGATCTCGCGGGCCAGATATTATTGTGTTACTAGCTTAATGTCACAGCATTTATGGACGTGTTGTCCTGGGGGACCTGGAGTTCATCAGGATACAAACGTAGATAAGAGCCAGTCAGGAAGCAGTGGCCCAGGCTGTTGGCACCTCACACACAAACATTCCAATTTGGTGTTGTCACCAACCACTTTAACTATTCACATTTACAGTAGTGTGAGAGGGACAGATTTTGAATTTTAGATTCATGCTCTGAAAAGGTAAAGTATAAAGTCAGAAACAGTAATAATCATTTAATTAAACAGGAATCGTGCTTGAACTCGGCAGTGAAAATCCATTGCTGCAAGTTGGACATTTGCAGAAGTTCTGCTTTTGTTGTTGACTGCTGCAGAGGGCTAATGTAAACTAATTTAGTTAGTTAGTTAGAGTTACGGCCACAGCATAATGCTCTGCAAACCATGAGAATGTATCTGCAGACACGGCCTGTTGCTCATAGGGTTATTGACCCAATGTTCTGTCCCTACCAGATTTACCTGCAACCCAGAAAGGACCCATGGCTACTGAAGTACCCCCGGATATGATGGGGACCCCTCACCCAGCTAGGATGTCGCTCCTTAACTCTGGGCAGCCAGTCCGAGACCAGATTCTCACCAGGGAACCAGCCATAGCTGAGACCCCTGAAAAAGCAGTGACCTCAGAGTATGGCACTACTCCAAAACTCCCGCCTCAGCCTGCAGACCCAAATGTAGCTCCGGGCCTTTCTCCAGGTACTGAGTTACCCCCTATACCTCTTCCACAACCACCAATGGGTGCCAAAAACCCCAGCTGCAAGATCATGACCTTCCGGCCCACTATAGAGGAGTTCAGAGATTTTGCCAAGTACATCGTCTACATGGAGAGCCAAGGAGCTCACCGAGCTGGCCTGGCAAAGGTGAAACTATAACTTACGAACATCAGTTCATTGTATGTATTTCTGCAGGTTACTGTAAGACACCAGGCATTAAATGTTGTCCTTCCTTAGGTGATTCCCCCAGAGGGATGGAAGCCTAGGAAGTCCTACGACACTATCGAGGACATGGTGATCCCGGCTCCCATCATGCAGGTGGTGACGGGACAGTCTGGTCTGTTCACACAGTATAATATCCAGAAGAAGTCGATGACTGTGGGTGAATATCGCAAGCTGGCTAACAGTAAGAAGTAAGTTATCATCTGTTCACTCAGTTCATTATCAATAGTAACGTGACACCGGTGAGTTGCTCTGCATATGCAAAAGTTTGGAGCGATAAAGTCGGACGTTAAAGTAGATTTATGGCTGGTCCACACTCTGCCTCAGCATGTGAAAAGGCTGCCTCTCTTTTCAGGTATTGTACTCCTCGACACAAAGACTTTGATGACCTCGAGAGGAAATACTGGAAGAACCTAACATTCGTCTCGCCCATTTATGGCGCTGACGTCAGTGGCTCCATCTATGATGAGGTGAGATGTTTTAGTCTGTGGATATTTAATCATTCATACATGTTTGGTGTAGGCCAGGGAGGCATATTCTGAAAATTTGACAGTTCAAATATTTTAACAAAAGATTGTTGGTTGCTGATTGAAAATATTTGATACAACAGCGCCATCTAGTGGGCATTATTAAAACCTCAACCACATCGGTTGAATTTGCAAACCCTAAATATTGATTTATTTTTTATAACAAAACAATTCTCCAGGGTATCCAAGAGTGGAACATCGGTCACCTCAACACCCTGCTGGATATGGTGGAGCAGGAGTGTGGCATCGTTATCGAAGGTGTCAACACTCCCTACCTCTATTTTGGCATGTGGAAGACCACATTTGCTTGGCATACGGAGGACATGGACCTCTACAGCATCAACTATTTGCATTTTGGACAGCCAAAGTCCTGGTAAATAGCATTTTATATTTTTATTTGCACATATTAAATCCACACCTTTGGTTTGTCAAAACGTGTTTGACAAACTTCTTGTTTGACTGAGAAAGTGTAAATTTTAGGTATTTTTTTCCTCATAGAAAGAGGATTCTTTAGCTGCTATGAGGAAGACAAAACAAACAAAATCATATCAATAGTTTTACTGACTAAGATATCTTTTGAGATTTTAGTGGTGTACTCCTGGGTAGTTAATGGGAGCGTGACCCCCCCCTCCCCCAGAAATTGCAGAGCCATTTGTGAACTCCCCCCACAGCTCAGCCACCTTCAGTGTCCTCTCCCACCATAATGACGACTGCTGCTGCACTCACGCCCAGAAATCTGTCGCAGACTAAAGCCCGAGTCACCTGTCACTTTCTCGTCCCTGTCCTCTCGCCCCCCCCTTTTTTAATTGCTGAAACATTCTCAGCCAGCCCCTGGGCATATCACTGGAAGTGCTGAGTCTTTTTCAATGTCCAACCGTATTGACATCAATTAAAACTCTTCATTATCCCGAAAGGGGCAATTATCAGTTCAGCCAGTGGTCTTACAGGGAAGAGCACACATGATAGCAGTGGTTCCGAGTAAAGGAAATTAAAGTAAAATAAAGTAAATCATGTTTAATTTGTTCTTCTGGGACAAAAGCCTGTGGATTCAGCTGTCAGAAAATTATCCTGTTGCCCACAGAGAGAAAAAAGTTCAAGCCTTCATTTGCTCTGTTTTAAGATTCATGATTTTTTTTCCTCAAAAGAAAGAAGGGACAGCCATGTTGTCATGGCAACTGTGGTCTAAAGACAGAATGTGTAGGATGAGGTGTAACGATTGGCTGATTTTTATTTATTTTTATTTTAGCCACCGCTGACAGGAAAACACTGACTTTCTCAAGTTTTAATGTCTATGAATTGAGTTTTGTGTCTCTTCAAAGTAGATTCTTTAGCTGCACATAGAAACATGTTTTCATGATAATCCAGTCTGTGATTTATTTATTTTTTCCAAGAATGTGTACATGTTAAGACTTTTAGGGACATTGTGGCTCATTGTCTGACATTGTGGCATTTATATTCCTACTTAACCAAAATTGTGAGATGTGCTGCTCTAGATACGAGCCTCTGCTCAGCCATAGTGGTGTAATCCTCTCAGGAAGAACATGCACTGAAAGATTGCTCCGCCATGAAGCTCTGAGCTTTAGCTGCAGGGGGCAGTGTGGCACCGTCTCGTCGCTTATCCTTTCAAGGTCTTTGCTCTGGCGTATTACACCGTAACACTGTTTTTTCTTTATTCTTCCTGTCATTATCAAGTGTCAGTTGGCTTGTTAAGGTGTAAAGGTGGTTGTTAATTACCCGATGCCACTGAGATGTTTCTAAATTGGGTGGAATAATTGAAGTGATAAAGATCATTGTCATAACAGATCAGATCACCTTCTTTCATTCTCCCACATTCTCCCAGTGTTCTGCAGGATAACAGGTAGCAAGACGGGTTAGCGCTTCATTATTGACAGCATAAATGGGCCAGTTAATGCTAACAAGAAGAGCTTCATTTCCATCTGCAGTTGCAGTAATCGACCCATGTTGACGACATGCACAGAAAACAGCAGCAAATGTGTAACAACCGTATAACACTTTGATCAGAACAGTTGGGGGTTTATGTAATGTGTTCACCTATGAGAAAAGGAGAGAATGAGCAGGATAGTAGCATGACTGGTGTTATGGGTAATTTCCTTCTGTAAAATGGTAAGTGCTGAGGGCAGTGAAAGATCTCATCTCTCCCCAAGGACTAATTTCTCCTTGTCCTGCCCTTTACTGCTCATTTCATCTTTTCCAGAAATGTCCCTTCAAGTGATTACATTTTCAAGAAGCTGCACAACATTCTTTTAAAGGGCAGCACATTGTTCTATGTGTGGCTTAAAATGAAAAAAAGGAGAAATTGAGTGTATATATAGATTTTTTTTTTTGTACAAAGCATCTTTATTGTTAAGTTCATGTAGTTTTTGTATGAATGTAATCTTGACTCCCATCCAGAACATCCTGCATCGACGTGCCCATGAAGATAAATGAGCCGCTCTTAATGGAAGAAAAACAGAACTCTTGTGTTATTGTTGATGCTTTGCAGTAGTTTGATTGAGACACGTTTCACATTTGCCTTTTTATCTGAAGGTATTCCGTCCCACCCGAGCATGGCAAAAGGTTGGAAAGGCTGGCACAAGGTGAGGCCCCGTGTTTGCTTTCAGCTCTCCGCGCTCATGCTTCTGCACTTATTTGTACAGTAGACACGCTGATAAACCAACATTCATGTGGTTAAACGTGTGTCAGATGTTTAAACTGCTCTTTCAATATTGTTTTACGTTATTATCCATCTAAAGAATAGTTTACTTAAAGTATAAACCAACAATGTGGCTCAAAGTTTTGGTTGGCACAGACTGCCAAATGTTAATGACTTCTTCCAAAAGCATCAATAGGATTGTCTGAGGAGAATCTGACAAGTCGAGTGTTACTTAAGCACCTTTTCAAACATTTGACATCTGTTGCTCTCGCCGATTCTTCTATTAGCGTAGTTTTAATCATGGCACAGTTGTTGGAGGAACTGAGAGAAAGGGTGCAGCACTGGAGACAGGAACTTAATTTCCCAACTCAAAAGGACAGAATAAAGTCTTTAAGTTAATATCATTCTGCAGAGAGCTCGGAGAGCCAGCTGCATTTTAATGAGGATTAATACTCAGGCTCTGCTGGCACATTATTCACTTTTATCAGCTCCAACAAGCAGGCAGGCGATGAGAGAATAGACTTCTTCTTCCTCCCGCTCTTGCTTTGTAAAGTGGAACAGAGGCTAAAACAATGCATTGAAAATGAAGGGTGAAATAGGTGTCGATTATACTGTCGTTCACATTAAATTTTAACCAGGCGCTGGCTGGGACGGGACCCCCCTTTGAGGCACCAGTGGGCAGAGGCACTAAAGAGTGGGAGACAGAGTGATGGTGGAGAAATTCTTGCTTTTGATTATGCGGAGGCTGTCTGGGCTTCTGTCTGCCAGACCAAGAGGGAGCTTTTGTTTTAGAGAGAGTCCAGGGCTTTGAAAACCCAAAATGTCAGCAGGATGTGATGATCTGAAAGCTATTCTTTGTTTTCTTTTTACAAAATGAATGGATTATTTTGCAGAATAGTTTTTAGGCTCTCCACTTTCATACCAACAGCAGCCCAGTTTTAAGTTTTGATCATGTGAAGGTTCTTTCAAGCCTTTAAAAGTGGGGTTATTTGCTTGTGCTTTTCTTACTCTTCCATCCTCTTTGCAGGCTTCTTTCCTGGTAGTTCACAAGGCTGCGATGCATTCCTTCGCCACAAGATGACGCTGATATCTCCATCCATCCTGAAGAAATATGGCATTCCATTTGACAGGGCAAGTAGCCCCTCGTCTCGTGTTTTTGACAGTGAATATTTTTGTTTTTGGCAGCCTTTTGTGTAAAATACAGTACACATTGAATTGCTAGATTTCATTAAATCATTTCCAATTGGCTCATGTTAAACTGTTTACCAGCTATCAAAACTAGAAATCCTCTTTAGATTTTAGTATAATGGGTTTTAAAATATTCTATTGCGTCAGTTTTTGGTCTTTGTAGTACTCTATAAAAATCCCCTGTGCACAAATCAATAGATAAAAAACATAATGCAGAGCAGGCACACACAGAATCTGCCTTGGTTAGTTTTATTTCCCTGTCAGAGTGTTAGAATAAGGGTGATCAAGTTGCATCTCTTGACTACGCTGATGCAGTTTTCACAAAAAATAATGTTCCACCTTCAGGTATTTAGGCTGACAAATTAGAAATATGTTTAACATTAACAATTTGAACATTGTCAGAATAAGTCAGAGCTCCGGGGTAGGCAGATAGAGCAGTGTTGTTTTAGGGAACGTAACGTTCCCTTAAAGAAGATAAAAGTTCTTTCCTTGTTTACACATTGCGCCTTTGTGTCGGCGCCATTTTTGATGCTTACTGTTCACATATATGGCCAGAGCATGACTACTTTAGGTCATAGATGAGTATAAATGTTGTTGTTATCATTCAACAGGTGACTCAGAACGAAGGCGAGTTCATGGTAACGTTTCCTTATGGCTACCACGCTGGTTTTAACCACGGCTTCAACTGCGCTGAGTCCACAAACTTCGCTACCCTGCGGTGGGTGGACTACGGCAAGATGGCTACCCAGGTAGGACGACGGAGTCTAGAAGTGTTTAGCTGCAGCATTTTAGGGCTTTAAATGAGTCGGTACCAAACCCTGAGGAGAAATGATTTGAAATTGCTGCATAGAGACTAAATTGAAAGAGATTGGTGTCGCTGTCACCAGTCTTGTATCGCATCGGTTTTCAGTACATTTATTTTAGTTTATCTGCATGTAGATGAATCCACTTTATGGCTTTTCTCTCTCTGCTTGCCTGCACTTCAGCGCTGCGCCCGTCATTTGTTAGTCCTCCTAAAACTCCCCTCCTCTAATCTCTGACATATTTTTGGTTTCTCTGACTTTACCCATGAGGCCGATCTTTACTTAAGAACCAATAGCCCAGGCTTCTCTAGTCATCCCTCCATCCATCCCAGTGCTTTAGGGAACGTCTCCACTACACTTGTCTCAGTCAGAGACAGAGACAGAGAGGGAGACTGGACCAGCAGAGCTGAACCAATGACAACCAGCACTGCATACAGACATAAATCTGAGAGAAAACATCTGGACTGATGAGACCGATCTATTATTCCCTCTTGGTCCACCTCATTCTGGCCTCCCTCCATTGGCTCCCTTTGCATTTTAGACTTTATTTTAAGATCCTTTTATTTGTTTTTAAATGGTCTCGCCCCACCCTTCCTGTCTGAGCTGCTCCATCCTTACACTCCACCCGGTGCCTTAAGGCGGCTAAGGAGCTGCTCCTGAAATAATAAATACAGCAGTCGGGTCAGTATTTATTAGTATGAGCCAACAGTCCAAGTTCCACATATCATAATGATAGAAGCTTCACCAATGAGAAAAATGTATAACAGCAATTTTCCCCGTAATAAAATGTAAAGTATTGAATTGGAAAAAAAAAATCTAAAGAATCACACACACAGGCGGCACCATCCATCATCCTCTCGTCCACTCCATCTTTGGCTCAGTCATCTGTTAACTCTCCCTCTCTGGCCTTGCCCCCACAGAGGTTCATATTGTCAGAATAAAACAGACGAATGATGCAGCTCGGTATCAAATTTGTCACAGTTTGGGGGCTGCCAGCACGCGACTGGAAAGAGGAGAGGCTGAACTTAGGCGTGTTTCATATCTTCTTAAGTACGCGCCCCCATACAGCTGAGCCATCTGTCTGTCTCACCAAGCAGACACACACTTGCCGTGTGGAAGTAGGAACACTGTCAGTAACCCGTTTGCTCTGCACCTGCTTGAAACTAGCTTTATTTCTATAGATATTCCAGACTTTAATAACCCTTCTGTCTGGCTCTGCTGACTGTCTACATCCTGGACAGTTTGCCCAGCAGCAGTAACCTTGTCTGCCTTTTGAGCCACTTGGAAAAGTACACGAGTGGTTGTAAACAGACAATAGATAGACTGATGGATAAATAAAAAGGACTTTGTAGCTCAAGGGACAAAGATTCTCCACAAATAGACATTAGACAGATGGATATTCAAGTAAAAACAGTAGAATTTGAATCTCTAAAGCTTCTTCAGATGTAGCAACAACATAGTGAAACAGATTTTATTTTCTTTGCTACATCAATTTGGTTTGATTAGGAGTACGTTTACACTGTAGGGGCTCATGGTTCCTTTAGACGTTGTACATTTCTAATTTACTTCTTTCCTCTAGTTACATTAGGTCGTGAATTTTGCTGGTCCGTGACAATAGCAACCACCACTATAATCTCTTAATAGGTCAGCAATGGTAAAAAAAAAAAGAGCCTTTATGTGCAGTGAAGAATGAAACGGCATATTTTACTGCAGACAATCACATAAGGAATCGCTCGAAAATGTGCTGGAAAGCCTGCATCCTGTCCTCGCAAAAGTGTTCAAATTAATTACCTGATTAGGTACAAGCAGCAGTTAATAGAAGATGAATGAATAAATAATAAACGGTCAAGCAGAGCTCCAGTATTTCTCATTTTACTACTTTGTTGCATCCTGGCATGCTGCCACTGTTGCTATTGGCTTCATTGTGCTACCCAACATCGCACGCACACATGCACCCCACCCAACCGCGCTGTAATTTCTCAATGTTTCTGTCTATCAAACGGCGTCTCGATGAGATGCGTTGGAGGTATTGTTTTGCAGCGGCAAGTGAGCTATTGTGTTTCCAGTAATTGAACAAGAGACTTTCTGCACAGCTCAAGATATAATGTGCCAGAATGTAACAGCAAGCAAAGCACAAAGGAAAATATTTCCCACCTCCCTCTCTTCCATCTCCCTCCTTGTTTTCATTTATTCAGTGTTATTTATTTTTTTTCCTACTGTACAAATATGATGTTTAATATTCAGCTCTGTGGTTCCACTGAACAGTTCTGCCACTCATCTTTCCTGTAGTCGGCAAATGATTAATTGATCCGTAATCTCTTATGAGGTTCTTTGGATGCTTGTATGAGTGAAAACAGTAGTTTCCATCTGTTTTCCTCCTGGGCCAATCCTCATTTTGGTGCATTCAACTCTTCCCCTTACTTTTTAGTGTTCCTGTCGTAAAGACATGGTGAAGATCTCCATGGATGTGTTTGTGCGCTGCCTGCAGCCAGATCGCTATGAGCTATGGAAGCAGGGCAAAGACAGCACAGTGCTGGATCACCTCAAACCCACAAAACTCAGCAGCCCAGAACTGGAGAGCTGGAGGCAACGGCGCATAACGTATCGAGAAAATCTCCTGCGAAGGTGAGAAGCCACGTTGCGTAAATAGTTCAGTGTGAAAGTTCTGATACTTGTTATGTTCATTATAAACTTTTCAAAGTAGGCTAAGTTTCAAAGTACAGGAAGTGCGATGAGAATTAGAGATGGTAGTTGGAGGGTGTTGGGGAAAGTTTCCTCCCAGACAGATGGAAACTTGTTTGTTTTTTAAAACCAAAACAAAAGAATCAAAACCATCTCATCATATTATTTCCCCAGACACGTGTAACACAAACCCTTTTTTATGGTTTGAATATTTTTATTCCCGTCTCCTTGCACAGAGCCATGCAGAAGATGAAGCAGTTCCGTCGCTTGAAGCTGGAGGAAGTGAAGGTGCTGGCAGGGGAGGGCATCGAGTTGAACGCCGCCGAATACCAGCAGCAAGTGGAGAAGCGCGAGGCCCAGCGGCGGAAGGAAAGGGAGGAGCGCTTGGCCAGAGAGGCCATGATGACTCTGAAGGCCATGGAGCAGGAGGAGCAGAAGGCTGCTGAGACAGCCGCCAAAGAAGCAGAGACGCTTGCTGTCCAGGGTAAGGACGAGGGTCGCAGTGACAAGGTGAAGATGTTGCTGTTCCTGTGATGCGTCACGTCTCCGCCTCTGCTATTTTGTTTAACCAGAACCTGAACCAGAACCTGAGGCCAAACCTCCGAACCTGACGGAAAATATCGACAATAAGAAGCACAAGAAGCCGAAGAAGATCGTGAACACCCATACGTCCATCACTGGGTTTGAAAAGGCGTTTGAGCAGTTTGCAACTGCTAGCGTTCAGAGTTCAACGGAGGATATGGATCTTGGTTCGGAGGCGGGAGAACCTCCAACTCTAAAACAGATCTCACAAGAGAACCAGCTGGATCTCAGTCCCACCCAGGTATGTTTGTAAAATATGCTGCCCAGCAATAATGATTACTGGAGCAACTCACTCAGGAAGTTTGTTCCGCTGCTCGTTAATAACTGGCTTCTCTTTGGTCAGACGGGCTTCTCTAAGATGAAGATGCCTCCAGAGGTAAAGAAGAGCCGCCGTCACCCCCTCAGCAAGCCACCCATGCGCTCCCCTCTGTCCATCTTAAAGCAGGACCCGGCTCCTGATAAAGGTGGGTACCCTTTCTCCAAGTCAAATGCATCTTATCTTCAGATTTTAAAAATCATCCACTTCCAGGAAGATATATATTTGATAAGAACAAGTTGTTTCTGCTTCCGTTGATTAAAATACACAAGTGAGTGGTGCAATGAGCTTTCTGACTGAATAAAAGATGATTATAATAAACGTGATCTTTCAATGAACCCCACAGCCATCCTAGTATTTTATTCCTCCTGTGTTCTTCCATTGATCATTCATAATTGATCACATTCATTGTCTTCATTGCTGCACAAAGTCAAGACTTTTCTTTTTATCTGGAGAAAAAAGGGTGGAGCGGTCCCTGTGGGGCTGGTGAAATAGAGGCTGCAGGGCATCTTTACCACTGTTTCAATCTGACTGACAATTATTGATCCCAGACTTCTCAACTTCCAGTGGCTCCTTTTCAAAGTCACTTTAAATCAGCAGCAGGAGACCTGACACAGGGTCTGTTGAATCAGGGGGAGAGAGAGAGACAAGATGCAGAACAACAGACTGGATCCATAGCTGCAGGGACAGTACTGTTAAAATCAGGGACGTAATTAATGTCCCTGATCTGAGGAATCCTCTAGTTGTCTGTAACAGCCAGTGCTATTTTTGGTCCTTGGCAAGGTCCAACTTTTTTTTTAATGCTTCAGATTGTATTTCCAATTACTGCTCATATCACTTTAGTAGTTTTCTCTTGACTCATTTAATCGATTGATTATTAATTGATCTCCATCTGAATAGAAGGTAGCAGGTTGAAGATGGCGCTGCTTCCAACGGTCTGTCTTCAACATGTTTGATCCTGTACCTTCAGAGCTGGCCCCCATCATACCACTGGAAAGCGACATGAAGCAACAGGAGCATCTGTGGCAGAATCAGTCCCCCAACTTCCTGGCAGAGAAGGCCTTCAATGCGGCAGTGGCTGCACTTGAGCCTCACTGTGCGATCTGCTCACTCTTCCATCCCTACGCGCAGGTAATCAGAACCTCCTTGGACAAAGTCACTGCTCAGAACCAGTGCCGAACTGCTGTTAGGGATTCGTTCTGCTTCATAAAGAAAAGCCTACCGTACTTCTGTTTAGTCACTATCATTTCTCTCTTTGACCCCCCCGTAGCTATCAAAAGACGCCACTTCCTCTGGCTTGTGCTTCTCTTCCTTCCCTCGTCACGGCAGTCGGACTCGTCCGCTGATTCCTGAGATGTGCTTCAGCGTTGGCGCCTGCAACTCTGAGCCTCCACCCACCAACTCTCACATCGGAGAGGATGGAACCAGCCTCCTGCTCTGCTGCTCATCTTGCCAGATGCAGGTTCATGCCAGTAAGTGCCTTCATCATTGATTAAAACAAGAACAGTCGCAGAGACACTGAGTGAGGCTGAGATTCCTCAGATTTACAAACGCGCCCAAATTCTTCGATACTTTCGCAATGGAGCAAAATTTCTACATTTGAATCTCTTGAACCTTGAAACTAGCATTTGCGAGCGCAGCGTACTTCTCAGAAACCGTCTCGGGCAGGAACGCTGCACTGACAACAGTTTCTCCCTCTGGTCCCCTGAGACTGGAGTTGGGAAAATAAAAGGTACAGAAGATCAGACGTAACTGCATCAGCAGTGAAGGAGCCCGTCAGCTCAATTCTCCTGCTGCAGTGCTCACACAGGCATCCTGTTTCAACTCTCCTTGACTCGCACTAAACTAGCCGAGGTGCTGCCAAAGCACTGTTCAGGTCTCTCTGCACGTACCACCAAATAGTCCGTGCACGCTGTTTTCTGCATGTTTGGTTGGGTCGAAAAGCAGATGACAAATGTTAAAATTGGGGCGTTTTAAAATGTTTCTCCGAACACGACGGCATTTAATTTGAAGTGTTACTGAAATTATTGGAGTGAACTCCTTACAAAATGCTAGCAGGGGGATTTGATACACGTACACTGTCTGCCTGCACATGCACACACTCTCACTCTCACTCACTCCTGGGGTCTTATTATCCTTAAAGTTGGGGCGTACCCTCAAAATGCCAGCTCATTAGTCATCCAGGGATGAGCCGGGCTCAGCCAGGAGAGCTGCAGCACAATTGATAAGAGGAAATGAAGCAGAAGGAACTCCTGTCAAAAACGGCAGCCCTGCAGTCCATCTGCTTCCCTTCCGTTTGTTTTACAGGGAAGGTTGAAACCTTTACGCCAATCCTAAAGTTTGAAATGATTAATCGATCCATACTGATTAGTCCCACTTGTTTTGTTTTTTCCGTTCAACAAAATCAATTTGCAGGTAGAATCTTAAATGAGCAGTTATTTAAAAAAATGCTTTTAAAGGCTGCTCATGCTGTATAAGACAATAATTGCATCCACCAAAGAAATCTGGTTTATAAAAACTGCTTTTTTACAGGTTGTTATGGCGTTAAGCCTGATTCTGTGGGAACATCCTGGACATGCTCAAGGTGTGCAAAAGGAGCGTGGACAGTGGTGAGCAGCAGCATCAATAGAATCTGGACTTATTAAAGCAGGAGGAAGAGCTCAGATTTAAACGTTTTTTTGTGTTTATCCAGGAATGTTGTCTTTGTAACTTGCGAGGAGGAGCCCTGAAGATGACTCTAGACAACCGGTTAGTTTTCCTCCAGCACTCATTCACACCTGAATGTGTAGACTCACTACCTTCAGTCACCTGTCGGCAGTATGGTGACGGCTCTCTCGTCTTCAACCAGGTGGGTCCACGTCATCTGTGGCATCGCTGTTCCTGAAGCTCGCTTTGTCAATGCCATCGCCCGGCAGCCAGTGGATGTCAGCGCCGTTCCCGACTCCCGCAAGAATCTGGTAAATAAGTGTGATTCAAGGATCTACAGGAGAGCACCATCTTTGTTTTTATCTTGTCACTGCTTCAGTGGAGTCTGCCACTGATCTCCTGCACTTAAACGCATCATTTCAGTAGAAATGTTTCTAACCAAAATGCTTCTGTAATAGCAAAACAAGGAAGTTCCTTTTATCCGAATAACCAAAGTCTGCTTCCTGTTTCCATGGCAGAAGTGCGTGTTGTGCCACCGTCAGAACCGCGGCGCCTGCATCCAGTGCTCACAGGAGAAATGTGCCACTTCCTTCCACGTCACCTGTGCTCAGCTTGCAGGAGTCGCCATGACGCCGGCAGACTGGCCGTACGTGGTGTCCGTCACCTGCCATAAACACAAAAAAGTCCCATCAAGGGTGAGTGACGGAGCACAATTTAAGCTTTTTAGGTAACTTGTAGCCAATCAAAATGGATTTCATTCATGTACTTGGTGTAATCTGCTAACAGAGGGATGTACAGACATATACGTTTAAAAGACTCATAACGTTTTCCCAAGACTGCTGATTTGTTATTGTCCGTTTGATCCTGATCTGAATGGTCTTTTTCTTTAAATTCTAAAGTCTCGGAGAATAACCAAAGGGCCGGAGAGCATGACCCTGGGCCAGAAGGTGATCGGTCGCAACGTTGACGGCTGGTACTATCACTGCACCATCATCGGCATGGCAACACAGACATTCTACGAGGTCAACTTTGACGACGGCTCCTATTGTGACAACCTGCATCCAGAAAACATATTGGTGAGTGTTTAATATCACAATTAAACAACAGTAGCTTCACATTAACGGTGCTTAAACGCTGGTACAAACACGAGTATGACGAACTTTAAGGAGCTTGGAAAAAATGCTTTTAAAAAAAACAAAAACAGGCGCTTTTTCAATTAACATTCAATTAGCGCAACTGTGCAATGGAAAAACAAATGAAGTCTCATGTCAACATCACTAAAAGCCTGAGAAAATGTCCTGTTATTTTCTGTTTACGCCCCATCTGCCCCACCTTCACGGCTCCGCTCCGTGTCCTCCAGAGTCACGACTGTCTGCGGAGCGGCCCCCCCGATGTCGGGGAGCTGATCGTTGTCGCCATGCCTAACGGTCAGGTCGTCAATGCTTCCTACATCCGATCTCACACCCACATTTATTACCAGGTGAGTTCTACACCTGCTGCTGCTGTGGCCGAGCGCAGCCTCTTTGCTACATATCCACCGGGGCACATCGAGTGTTTCGGTGGTAAATGTGTGGAGCGTTTGAAAAATGGGAACTGAGATCGTTACTCTTCTGTTTGCACCCAGGTCGAGTTTCAAAACCAGAGCCAGCAGATGGTCAAGCCCTCGGAGCTCCATCACCTGGACCAGGAGCTGCCCAAGAGGGTGCGAGCTAGACTGGTGAGTCCACGCCGCCCGTCCGGCCCTCGGAAAAGTGCTGCTCGTTTGTTTGACGCCGTCATGTTTTCCAGGGAGTTAAAATTGCTGTTTGTTTTCAGGCCATACCTGGAACACAAGATGGTCCCTCATCCGACGGAGCCCAAGCAGCCAAACGCCCCCGCCTGCCCTCAGGTCCAGCTCCGCCTGCTCAAACCGCCACGGAGACAGGCGAGCCCTCCTGCCCTCTGAGGACATCGACGGTAACGGCACCGGCAGAACAGCACAGTATTAATGCGCCCCCGACCTCGACGCCGTTACCCCAGCACAGCACAACTGCAGCCAAAGGCTTCCAAATGGACACCAGCGTCGCCCTGGCACCAGCGTCCACCTCAGACCCCATGCTGACTCCACAATCCACCCCCTTTCAATCGATGTTGAACTCCGACCCGCTCTTGTCCTCTCCTTCCCCCCCTCCACCCCCTCAGCACCTGGTTGACAACTACATCCTAAGCACTGGCTACGTTTCCTACATGGAGACGCTCCTCAGCGCACATTTCCCTCAGGACGACGAGCCTGCAGCCCTGTATTAAAAACAATCCCCCGATATAGTCCGGGCCGAGCCGAGCCGGGCCGGGCTGAGCGGGCCGAGCCTAGCCGGCAGGACGTAAGCTAGGAGAGTCTACTGAGTGACAACCGTCTCCTGGCTGGGTCAGCAGGAGCGGGAGGACACAAGCACTCTTGATGCATGATCCTTTTCTACTTTTTATTTAATGAATTTGCAGTGAAGCTTTGGCCTGTAATAAAGCAGCAGCTGAAGAGATGGAAGTGGTTTCTGTTTTTTCGTTATTTCCCCAGAGGTTCCCCCCCAGCTGCTGCGCTTTTCTCCATTCGTGTTTCGGTGGTACCGACTTCATACCTCGTTGGACTTCCTTGGTGAGACCCCCCCCCCCCCCCCCGTCGGCTTTGCACAGGAAGCTCATTACTGGGACTGTAAATATAGTGTTGATGCGCTGATGGACTTAATTTCTTTGTCTTTTACTCAACAATCACACAACCAGCAACAAAGTGTCTATTTTTCAATGCAGCCCCACGCGGCTTTTAAACGGGAAGAGCCCAAACGTCAGTGTCCACCTCCGGGATATTTTCAGTGCTGTGCTGTGTTTTAGAGGAAGGAACATTGAGGGAATGAGTTTTTTTTTAAAAAAAAAAAAAAGGCATGTATTGGTGGAGAAATGCAGTATTTATATGTCGGAGTTGAATATTGGAGTATTTGTATTAGGACGCAGGATGCATTGAATAGTGTCACCGTAGTAACGAAGCCTTTCTCACTGACGTCAGTGTTCATTTGGTTCTCAGGGTTCCTACTTGGAAGAACTAAAGACTTGGCTTGGTTAAAGAAAGGAAACTGCCTCTACCGCACCCTCGGAATTCACACTTCAGTGGGTGTTACTCATATTTAATTTTCTCCTCTTGGTTTTTCTGCTGATATCTTTACAGTCATATTTCTGATTATCATTAAAACAAAGGTAATAGTTCTCAAGCAAATATGACTAATATGTAGGGACACTAAAATAAGGAATGGTTTTGTACCAGTCTTGGTTATAAATGGATGTATAAATCAATATTGTGTAATATTAATTGTGTTGTCTGTATTTTCTATTGATGTATCCTTATATATATACATATATATATATTAATATGAAATTCATTCCCAAAGCTGGTGGGTACAAATTCTAAATAACCTTTTATTTTTCACACGTCAAAGAATTTTACTCGGTTTTCTTTTTGAAATGTCCAGAGGTGCTAAAGTGTTATTAAACTGCTGATGAACTGAGTTTCCTCACACTGTTGTCAATTAGCGTGTTCCTTTATTCCCGTCATAACGGATGAGCTCACGGCGCTCCTCGCATCCGAGATATCCAGGGAGAATACACTCTCTGTTGCCATGGTGACGAACCCCCTCTACCTTTTTGATAACCCCGAGATTAAAGGAAAAGCGGAGCGTTTCCAGCTGCGCCACTGACCTTCAGCTGTGTTTTGGTTGGCATGAAAACAGATTTTGGGCCGTTACTTTGAGCAACCTGGGGTATTTTATGGAAACTCGGTTCTCAGTTATTGATTAAACGAAGCTGCTGTGGCCGAGACCCACCTGACGTCCGCCGAAGCAACAGGTCCCAATTTAGAGTCTTTGTTCTCCGCAGTTACTCCAGTGAGCTTTCTGCCGCTTGGAATTTTAAACTCCAGTAGAACAAATGAAGAAAACGTCAACAAATGCCGGGGGGAAACAAAAGCACATGACAAACTAATCTGCCCCAAAGTGTCGCCGCCCAGTGGCGATGGCGAGTACTGCACATCGACGCCAACTGACGTCACACCTGCGATTCCGACATTTGCTCTCGCTGTGAAAACATTTGAAAGGTTAAAACCAAGGAAGGACAAGGAATAAAGGGGAGTCCTCTTAAACAATGAGCTGTTTTAAGCGCTTTTATCAACAGAGACTTCTTTTGGTTTGAAGCCGTTTGTTTTCTTCTGCAGGCGACGGCCTGAGGGGGCAATTTAATCTGACCTGATGACAGTTCACCAAAATTGGAGGGGGTGTTCAAACACTCGTATCTGTGCGCACAGGGGCTCCGTTGCCCTTGCCTGCATCAGGGTGGACATTAAAATTCTCAAGTGGCTACTGGGTCTTTGGAAGAGAACTGGGAATGTGCCAACTTGGCAATTACTTTAACGACTTTGTTCCCAAGCTGAACTCAGTAGGTCAAACTAAAGGAGAAAACATGAAGACGATGAATAAAAATGTTCAGTTTGGTTCTGAGAGAATGTGGGGGAGGGGATTTTATTATTTTGTGCTTGATTTGTACTTGTGGGGGCAGAAATCACTCACTCACACACACACACACACACACACACCTGTGGGTTTAAATGTTGTGGCAGCCATCAAGGTCAGTCTTCACCGAAACGTCCTTGAGACTGGAACCCACGACCCGCTGGATGGCGCTGAGGCGGCTCATCAGAGAAGGGAGCTGAGTAAATGCAGATGCAGCCGCCGCATGCAGATGAAAGTGGTAATTATGTTGACGAGGCGGTCGATATGACAGCTTCCATTACAGCCTTAAGCTTTTATTGCACTTCTGCCTTGTAAATCACGGGGCCGGAGCCGTGCGGCCGTAATGACTCGGCTGCCATCAGCCCCTGAACCTCCGAGGAGGACGGAGGACATTCAGGCGACCTACCTGTCTTCATTAACATTCTGGAGGCTGCCGGGGCCGTCGGCTCCAGATCAGACACATTTGAATGCTTCATTTGCCTGCTGTTTTTCAGTCTAGTTAGCACAATTGCTGCACAGTCTGGTGCAACTGGATTGTTTGTTCAGTTGCTACCGGCAGAATTTGGAGCGTTTTCATCATTAATTATTGTTCAAGACCCCCAATCTGGCCATGATGAATTTTAATATTATGATAAATAAAGAATTTAAATGAACCTGTCTTAATTACTGACCCCGGTTTTTATTCACAAGGCAGGAAACGTCCAATTTAACGTTTTAAGGAGTTCAAGAAAAGCCTTTGAAAAAAATCTCTTAAATCTAAAATGCAAAATAAGTTAATTTGTTTCAGAGTGTGAGTTTCTTTAAATGGGGCCTGCATGCTTGGATGCTCTTCCTCAGATGGTTTTATTGCTGCTTTGCATCTGTTTTAGAACCGCGTGCGGGCCTGTAAAAGGGCTGTAAATGGAAGACGGTGACACATTCTAATGGATAATTAGAGTTTGTTACAGTGCAGCAGCAGTCATTAAACTACACACGAGCATCAGGCCGTTTGCTTCATTGGGGTTTTTCTGGCTGTGTCATTTGTCTGCGTTTGCTTTCTTTTGGTTGGTGGGGGGAGGAATGGGATGGGGGGGATGGGGGGGCAAAACCAAACACTTGAGGTTGGTAAGTGCTGAGCCTTATTAATGAAGTGAATCTTCATCCAGTCACACATAACAAATAAGCCGCCGCCTCCTCGAGGCTCTTAATCGGTCCATTAGTCTTCCAGCGGCCGCCGTCTCCGGCCCGTCCCTCTCAGACGGGCCCGGATCCATTCATCAGGATTTGCATGCCGAGTGCGCAGACATCATATTTAGGCTCCCGTTTGAGCAACAGTCGGGCCCGGTCCCGCCGCTCCCCTCTGCCAACGCCCCGAACACTCCTGCGCCGTTTGAGCGACGCTCCTTTTCCTGCCATGACTCTCCTGGCTCCATCTGTTGCCATGGCGTCACGGTAGCGTCGCAGCAGATGAGTTTAGGCGGGTGAAACTGAAGAGAAATCCCAATTGAAGCGGCGGGCTTTGCTCTCTTCAGTCGGCCTAATTAATCAGCAGCCGGCGCCACACAAACAGAACCGGCCTCCATCCTTATCTGGAGGTGACCTGCATTTAGTTTCCCCCCGTTTTTTGCTTCCATTTCTCAGCCGAGGCGCAGGGCACACTTTGCTAATTCAGCCGCTTAAAATCTCATTTCCGACACAATTACCCCCCTTCCCCCACCCCCCCCCCCCCCATCCTCGTTCCCTTCCTCTGCCTGATAAAGATCCTTATTGTGGTTACTGAGCAGGAGTTTTGATCATTTACAGGAGAAACCATATTAAAGGCCCTTTAGCATCGCCATTAGCAGCCAGTTAAGGCCCTTGTTTGTTGCCACACCAGGGTTATCGATGCTATTGGGAGCCTTTAATTCGGTCTTTTTTGAGAAGGAAATTACACGTAAGGGAAGATCTCTCACGACAGAAGAGCTCGGCTGTGCCGCGTAATTTGTCTCTTACGAAACCCTCAAATGCAGCCGTTGCTACGCTAATAAGTCTCACTTTGCAGGCTAGTCACAACATCATTTTTCCCCTTTGCCGGAGCCTCGAAGAAGGGCTTATTTTTCAGAGACCCATTTGCCATAATTAATGTTTATCCTAATTTCCCTGATTCCCTCTGTCAGAGAGCACTAATGCGGGCGTCTTGTTTGCTTTACAGAGAAGCAAAGTAAGAACGAGGGTCTAAAAGCCAAAGATTCTGGTGCTGATTAGAAAAAGGATCGATGGACTGGAGGGGAGGCTTCCTGGGACAGGGATGGAGCCAGGAAGAGCATCACTATTGCTATGCCCACGGGTCTGATGGCTGCACACCTCTGGATTCTGGTGGCCTCTCCTGTTCCTAGGTTTCGCTCCTCTGTCGGCACATTTCCGTGGAAACCACTCGGTGGATTTCCGCTGCAGAATCGGCAGCTTCAGAGCAGCGCGTGAGAGGGTCTGAGCGCGGCTCCACGGCTGCGTCTCGCTGTCTCCCCCCCTCCT